>NW_026057577.1:59433128-59730788 GCF_023721935.1 Panthera uncia
ATATATATACATCTGTGGTAGAGTGTTTCTTAGTGGTTCACTTGAAAGCTCCTTGTAGTGTTTACTTCTTAAGCCCGACATGTGGACATTGTGGACTAAGGTGTTTATTTTTAAATGTTTCAGAATTAACCTTTTAAGTCTTGAAGTGTGTTTCTTTAAAAGAAATTTCCATCAGATTTGATATTCAGTATTTCTTATTTTTGTTGAAGGTGGGAGTCGTGAAGCAGACTGAAACTGCGGCATTAAAGGCCATTGGGGATAACAAAAGTTCACTTTTTTCCCGGAAATTGACTGCTCTTTATACAAAATCTACACTTATTGGAGAAGATATCCTTTTCAAATAGTAATTTTTCTCTTAAATATTACAATGGCTTTGTTTAAATAACATTTTTACTTAACTGTTCTTTGAATGGGTACCTTTTTGGTGAGATAAGGTAATCTAGTTACTTTGACCTTTGATTAGTGCACTACTGAAGAGGGAGGGATTGGGAATGGCTGGAAACAAGCATTTTCAAATGCCATAGTAAAAGGGGAGTTTGTCATACTTTAAGAGCAAAAAAGAGAGCCTGGTGAAAGATGATAGCAAGTTAGCAACTGATTTGAATTGCATCTTCCCTACACTGTATGGGTGGTAGTTAGATGCTTAGGGCCTATAGGCCCCTCGAGATCCTCCCTAAGACAAGACCTAAAAAACAGCTTGTTAACTTCAGAATGTGAAAAGAAAACTACGAAGTTAACACACAGTTAATTGCTTATGAGAGGTAATAGTAGGCCATCCTCATTAATTGTTAGCTTCATAAGAATTTTATTATTTTAAAAATAGGTTGCGGGTGAACCTTTCTCACTTTGTGAGAACCCTCGGTGTGCACAGTGATTGCCCCCAATTTTATAGTCATTCATTAATTTAGTGAATTACTTGAAGCAAAATGATTCTAATAGCACAATCATAAAATTCTATTTTTTAAAAACCCAGTAACTATATATGAAATGGGACAAAGATGCATTTTAAAATGTTTACTGTGGAAAAAAAAAACAAAAAAAAATGTTTACTGTGGGATAGGGTCAGGTCTCAAAAAAAAATGTAGAGATAAGGTCTTAAAAGATACAGTGTGAAAACATTTCTTTTATGATTTAATACAAACCTACTTATTTAGAAACCTGCTTCTACCCAAATCAGCAAGACCATTTTGTTCCAATAAGATTACGAATAGGTACAACTCAGAATAGACCCAAAACCATGAACAATTCTGTACTGTTCTAAGCTGATCAGGCTGTAAGAACCTGGTAATTTTATTGTTTCTTTTACCTGAACTTGCGTCTCTTATTAAAGCCTGCTCCTAAAAAGGTACACCTCCCTGCTTCTCTTTTGGTGTTGTTATTGCTCTTGCCTGCTGTTGCCTAAGTTGTGTTGTTTCCAGACTGACTTCATCCCAACTCAACACTTACCCCTGAGAATTTAATTAATGGACTCACTAAACACACACACACACACAAACATACACATGTACACATACTATGTTTCTGTTTTCTTTTTTGGTTTTCTTTTTCATGTCTTTTAAAAATTCTCTTGCTATTTCTGAAAGCTTTAGGCACTTTAAAGGAGGAAAGTAATTTACATTATTTTAGTGTATTCATGCTTTGGAATTAAGCATCATGGGATTCAAGTCTCAATGTTATCCAAGTAAAGAAGAGGGTTAATATTTGAGCTTCCCCAGGGGGTACTCTCCTAGGCTCTTTGGGAAGTGAGAACATAATAGCTGTCTATCCTCATGAGTCGCATATCTCAGGGGAGTTAAGGCATGTAACTATAATCAGAGTAAATCAGAACAATGAAGCCTGTGTGGAAGATTTTGCATAGAGCAAAAATGTCTGGGACAATGAACCATTGTTTTAAAGGAGAAAGCAGTTAATGGGAATGTAGCATATAATTTTCTTTAATAATTATTACATGTGAATCCTTTAGTCAAGCTGGATGATGCTATAAATGTCGATGAGATAGTGACTGATAATTCTACCAACTTTCTTCTGTGTATCTGTGAAGATCAGGAAAATGTTAAGGACAAAAAAAAGGGGAACATTTTCATTGGAATGGTGGTAAGTACTTTGTAGGTGAAGAATGAATGATAGATGTTCATGGTATCTCTGTGAGTAATCTTGTATGGTTTATAATGAGACTGATCAAGTGTGCCCTCAAGTAACTTACTAGAAAAATATTTTCCTCATAATGTGATATGTTAAATCACTAGTTACAAGTTTTCTCATATGGCTACTTGGCACTCTATACTATGGAGACATCCAGGTAGTTTCTGTCCATGTGCTCTATGCATTTAGGGTTCAGGATGGACACAGTGACAGGTATAGATATAGGTAAGAAACAGAGCAGAATAAAACACTAAGCCAACTCTATGTATGGATAGCAAAGGGTTTTACAAATTTCCTCTAGGGATTTGAAATTAAACGCATGATTTTGTGATTGTTGTATATAGATTTGGAGTAAAGGGGATAGTTAAGGGGAAACGATAGTTGGCCAATGCAAAACTCCACGTTTAATTAACGTTAGGAATACTTACAGTCAGTTTTCTAGAGAAATATAATTTGTGAATCATGGTTTTATTGATTTTACCCTCTGGCAGTTTGTGAGTAAATTTGCCCATTTACAGACCCACATGGACTTGGCTCAAAACCTTAGAATTTTTAGTGCCCTTCAGAACTATTAGATTTTCTTTTTCTCTTGTTGTTAAAGAAAAAGTAGGACTCTTTGCCTAAGTAATAACTAATTCTCTTTGGTTTTTATTTTCTAATTTTTGCAATCCGCTGCAATATCAACACAGTTCTTTTTTTTTCCAGCAAAAATTCTTAACAACCCAAATGTCTCCAAAGTACCTTTTTAAAAAAATTAAAAAAAATTTTTTTTCAATGTTTATTTATTTTTGAGAGAGAGAGAGAGAGAGAGAGAGAGAGAGAGACATAGAGAGACATAGAACACGAGTGGGGAAGGGGCAGAGAGAGGAGACACAGAATCTGAAGCAGGCTCCAGGCTCTGAGCCATCAGCACAGAGCCCGATGTGGGGCTCGAACTCTCACAAACTGTGAGATCATGACCTGAGCTGAAGTCAGATGCTCGACCGACTGAGCCACCCAGACGCCCCTAAAAAAAATTTTTTTTAATCAAGTGTTTATTTCTGAGAGAGATAGAAGGGGGTGGCAGAGTGAGAGGGGGGTAGAGGATTCGAAGCAGTCTGTGTGCTGACAGCAGAGAGCCCAATACAGGGCTAGAACCCATGAACCATGAGATTATGACCTGAGCTAAAGTCAGATGCTTAACTGCTGAGCCACTCAGGGGCCCCTCCAAAGTGCCTTCTAATACCTTATTTTGGGGGGATAACTCTCTGCTAACTTGACCTTTGCTTAACCAATAAACTTTCAGAGAGTTTGCATTACTGTTGGGTGGCTCTGAATGATTTTTTTTTCTAAATTTTTTTTTTATCTTTGAGAAGCACTTTTTATCTAGTCACAGGCAATTGGATTTATTTACAAATAGTAAGGTTATTTGCTTTTAAGCTCTAACATATGTAATTTGCTAATTTATATTTACCTGAAACTCAGCCTAAAGAATAGAGTTGAATGTATATGATTCCTCTTTAGTGCTGAGTGGTTGCCGCCAGAATTAACCGTTGTGTATGAACTGTGATGTGAAAAAATGAGAAATGATAGTTTGCCTCTCAAGTGTTTTCTTGGGTCTTGTCCTTGTTCTCAATGACCACTTTTGGGCTGATGACATCCAAAGCTCTGGGTCTAGGCTGCACCTCTCTCCTGACCTCTAGCTTCTTATATCTATCTTTTTGCTGGGCACGGCACTCAGAATTTGTCCTGACTCCTCAAACTCAGTGTGGCTACAATAGATCTGTTCTTTTTTTACCCTCAGTACTATTCTTGTTGGCTTTTGCCCTGTTGTGATGAGTGTCACTACCTAGGAGCTATCTTTTGGGTATTGGCAGTTAGTCTAAAATCAAAGTCTTTAGCATTGATAGTATCACTGCAATTAGGCCCTCTGCCTTCATTCTGGGCATTGCATGGTTTTATACAGACTAACTTTGTGTTTCTTAGTGTCACATAGTAATAGATGTTGCAGGCATTATAATATAGACCATTTCTCTAATTAAAAAAAAGCAGGGAGGTGGCGCCTGGGTGGTTCAGTCAGTTAAGTGTCTGACTTCAACCCAGGTCATGATCTCATGGTGCCTGAGTTCAAGCCCCCACATCAGGCTCACTGCTATCAGTGCAGAGCCCACTTGGGATCCTCATTCTCCCTCTCTCTCTATCCCTCCCCTACTCATATTCTTTCAAAAATAAACATTAGAAAAATAGTTAAAAAGGCAGAGGGGAATTTGTCTGATAAATTTGTTACTTGAACTTCTATAAATAGCTTTTGTAAATGCTAGATAGATTGGGAGATAAATTTACTTATGTATACTAACATACTTACAGTCCAGCTATCTGGGCACTAGAGAAGGCCTCTCAGCTATCATTAAGGAGGTACTTTGAGCCAAAAATGAGGGACTTCAAAAAATTATAAAATATTCAAAAGAAAAATTAATAAAACAGAGTGCTTAATTCCGGTAATATGAGACAGCACTCTAGGGGTTAGGAAATATTTCCTCTGGGAAATAGAACATTGCCTTGAGAAGGGCCCCCTTCCTTCAGCAGAGGTTAACTGTAATCCAGACTTGTATGATAATAATTTCCTTGCTTTTAGTTCTAGTTTTACCTCCTTAAACTATATACAAATGTAAACATATTGTGTCTTTTGGAGTCTTGCTTCCTTTGCTTGCAAACTACTCTCATATAGTATTTGTATATGAGATTTATTTGTGTTACTGTAGTAGTTCTTACATTGTCATTGCCATATTATATTTTATGATTTTCAGTTCATTCATTCTTCTCTTGATGGACATGTGGGTTCTTTTCGGTTTTGGTTGTACAGAGAATACTGTTATAAACTTTTTTGTGCACGTTTTGTGGTATACCTATGGTATACCCTGAGTATATACCTAGGAAGGATTTGAGTTAGGAGTATGGAGTTTACGACTTTGCTAGGAAATATGACGCTGTTTTCCAAAGAAGCCATGCCAGTTGACCTTCTGTCAGCCATGTTTGAGTATGGGGGTGAGTATAGCTTATACCATCTGTCACTAGTGCCATGCATTTCTTCTTTCTTTTTTTTTTAAATTTTTTAAAAAATGTTTATTTTGACAGAGAGAGACAGATCATGAGCAGGGGAGAGGCAGAGAGAGAGGGAGACACAAAATCCCAAGCAGGCTACAGGCTCTGAGCTGTCAGCACAGAGCCCAATGCGGGGCTTGAACTCACAAACTGGGATCATGACCTGAGCCGAAGTCAGATGCTTAACTGATTGAGCCACCCAGGTGCCCCACTTTTTTTTTATGTTTATTTATTTATTTTGAGAGAGAGAGTGCAAATGGGGAAGAGGCAGAGAGAGAGAGGGAGACACAGAGTTCAAAGCAGGCTCCAGGCTCTGAGCTGTCAGCACAGAGCCTGACGCAGGGCGAGAACTCATGAACCGGGAGATCATGACCTGAGCCAAAGTTGGCCACTTAACCGACTGAGTCACCCAAGTGCCCCAGTGCCATGCATTTCTTTTCTCTTTTCTTTCTTTTTAATTTTTATTTATTTCTGAGAGACAGAGGGTGAGCAGGGCAGGGGCAGAAAGAGAGGGAGACACAGAATCCGGAGCAGGCTCCAGTCTCTGAGCTGTCAGGACAGAGCCTGATGTGGGGCTCAAACTCACAAACCATGAGATCATGACCTGAGCCGAAATCAGACGCTTAACTGACTGGGCCACCCAGGCACCCCCATGCATTTATTTACCATCAGCAGAGGACATGAGAGTGGCCTGTGGAGTGAGATCACTTGGATCTTGTTTCCACCACTTTATCACTCTGCAACCTTGGCTAGGTTTCTTACCTTTTTTCTCCTTTCTCAAACCATGAGTTTTTCCAGTTTATCTTTGCTATATTGGCTTGGGATGCTAGGGGGTAGCTTTTAGTTTTTATGGTTATTTCCCTAGATAAACTCTCTACTTGGGATTCATTCAGAGTTTGCTATATTTGTGTTAGTTTTTGGAAAAATTATACTTTTATTGATTAATTTTATAAAATGAAATAGAAATTTACTACTGCTCTGGTGGCCATGTTACTAGGAACTTATTACTGTTTAGTGATGACAACTGTTATTTGTACAGTACTATATAGTTTATAAAGCATTCGTGTTTGTTTTATGATCTGACCATTGCAGCGACCTGAAGATGAAAGTCGGCTGGTTTATTCCCACTTAGAGGAGGAAACTGAGGGTTTGGTGACTTGTCAGAGTCATTCTGTCAGGTTCGTTGGATCCAAAACTTGGCTCAGGCTGTTTCTTGCATAGTGTAGATATTGGTGAATCTGACTTCTTACATAAGAATCTTGGAAAGTACACAGGTTTTCAAACACTTTAGAACTGGACTACACACTAGAGAGTGTATCCTCTTTACTGTTTCCATGTGTGTTTATAATGTGTCAAGGTTATATTTGGGAAAAATATGTTTTCTGTGATGTTGCATTTTTGTTTTCAGGGAGTGCAGCCTGCCACAGGTGAGGTCGTGTTTGATAGTTTCCAGGACTCTGCTTCCCGTTTGGAGCTCGAAACTCGGATATTGTGCCTGCAGCCCGTGGAGCTACTGCTCCCCTCACACTTGTCAGAGCAAACAGAGATGCTTATCCACAGAGCCACAGCTGCTCGGTGAGTTGGCACATCATTGGAAAATACTACTGATTTTGAAACTCAGATTTAATTCCCAGACTGGGAATTAAACTCATTAAATTTAAACTCATTGAAGTTGTTAACAAGTTTTTACTTACAGAAGTATTTTAACAGTAGTGGTGGAAATTAAAAAAAAAAGAAAGGAAAAGGAAATTACTCATAATATCACCTTAATGTAGGACTGTTAGAGCGGTTTAATGATACTATTTAGTAATTTATCTTCAGTTTTTAGAGGTAATTTAGAGTTCATTTCTTAGAAAGGTTATTTAATTTTGAAAATGCTGAAAGTTTTAATTTGTGGCTGTGTCCAGGAGTTTTATTGATTAGATCTAATGTCATACGTCTTACTTATGCAGCAGTGTACTAGGCACTGTGGCATCCAGAGGAAGAGGATGTGTTTGTCGTCCATGTTTGGCAGAGTTTATAATCCATCAGGAGAGGCAGATGTGTACATATCTAACAAGATTCACAAAGCATGATGTTAAGTGACAGCATGAAGGTACCTTGTTGGGACCATTCCATACTGCCACCTGGAGGAGTATATGGGGAGAAAAGACACTGGAAAGGCGGGCAATGGCTCCAGGGGACAGGACTATGTACTGAGGAATTTGGACTTTAGACTAAGCAGGAAAGCCCATAAAGATTTTTATTTAGTAGATTGACAAATCAGGAAGTCAAATTGATGGGTAAGTGAAGTTCCAACTATTTTTTTGTTCTTAGAGTTAAGAGTGTCACGTTTTCATTTAAATTGAACTTCTAAGTAGCTTTCATAATAAATATTTTTTATTATAACACTAATCCATGACCATTTAGGAAAAATTGGGAGTTACCAAAAAAATGAAGAGCTAAAAATAAAATCAAATCCTATAACCCGGAGATAGTTATTCTTAAATGTTTTGGTGTGTTAATTCTATGCATAGATATCACATTTTTTGATTTATGAAGTTGGATTCATGTTGCAAAATCAGTTTTGTGTCCTGTATTTTTACTTAAAATTCCCATAGTTAAAAAAAAATTTTTTTTAATCTTTATTTATTTTTGAGAGAGAGAGAGAGAGAGAGAGTGCGAGCTGGGGGGGAACAGAGAGAGAGGGAGACACAGAATCCGAAGCAGGCTCCAGGCTCCAAGCTGTCAGCACAGAGCCTGACGTGGGGCTGGAACCCACAAACCTTGAGATCATGACCTGAGCTCAAGTTGGATGCTTAATTGACCGAACCACCCACAGGCACCCTCCATACTTTTTAAAGGGAAATTTATCTTATTTTATTATGGAAAACATATAAAATTATACCAAATAGTGTAGTGAACCACATGAATTCATCAGCCAGCTTCAACATTGCTCAACTCAGACAATTTCATTTCATCTATATCCCTACTCCCTCTCTTCTTAGATTATTTACTTGAAGCAAATTCTAGAGAACATCATTTCATCTGCTGATATTTCAGCAGGTACTCAATGGAAACAAAATGACTGCATCTCATTCAGTCATGTAAATGGATAATTTATTCCCCTTTTGTTATGCTATGTTCATTTTTTTAACTTACACAAATATTACTGTGATGAGTATCCATGCATAGAAATATTTGTGTGCATTTCTGATTATTTCCTTAAGCTAAATTCCTCCAAGTGGAATTACTGGGTCACAGGGTATAAACATTTATAAAGCTTTAGGATTGGTAATAGCAATTTATACTTCTGTTGCTACAGTACAGGAGAGTTGCTTGAACCTTGCTTACAATGGATCATGTAAACAATCTCTGCCAACTGGATAGGTGAAAAATTCTCTATCAAGTCCCCTTATTTGGTTTATAATCCTTTTCTGACAATGAGTTAAAACCTGAATAACTAAAACTGACACAGTAGACTGATTAATTAAAAAAATTAATAAAATTTCTAAAAATTTTTAAAAGTCTTCTAAAACTTTATTTCCAATATTTTGTGGTTTTAGTTTTGTTCATTTTTCTTTATAACTGTGTATATTCAGTTGACTTAGATATAACAGAGACTAAAGTTGATCAATTGAATGAATACTTCCATTTTTCTGATTTCTACTTTTTAAAAACAAAATAATAAAGGCAAAAATTCAATAAAAGGTGAAAATATTCCACAAAAACATTGCCAAAAATGAGTTTTTTTGGCTGGCGGCAGCATTGCCTATGATATTGCTAAATGTTTATTCATCAAATGAAATTCAGAAGGCATTTGGCATACTAAAAGATAGTTCTGGTGTCATATGTGGGCTTTCCCAAATTTGATGCTGCCTTTGTTTTGTTTTTATTTGTATTTCTTTAGTTAGCATTGAGAGTGTACAACTTTTCCTATTTTCCCGTGCTCATGTAATTTTTGTTTTATTCGCATTTTAGACTAAGCAAAGTCAAAAGTTAATCCCCGTTTCCGTGAGTGTCTAAAGCTGACTTATATCCATGGACACATGGAGTGCTAGAGATTCACAAGTTGAGCAAATATTGTAGCTCTTGTGATGTAGGGTTTGGGTTGGAAAATTGGCTTTTCACCTTACTGACTTTCAGTACTTACTCAACTGTGTTGTGTTGTCCTTCAGTTTCCTTTCCTTTCCTTTCCTTTTTTTTTTTTCTCCTCCTTTTCTTTAATATAGGGATAATAAGAGTGCTTACCTCGTAGGATTATTCTGAGTATTAAATAAGTTAATACAAGTAAAATGTTTTCAATAGTGGCTGGCATAGAAAGCCCTCTATAGATTGCAAGCTGTCTGTTAACTGTATGATTATTATTTATTATTATTTGCCATTGTGTTTTTAAATATTGCCTCTTCCCTGTTCTTTTCTGGAATGCCTTCTTATTCTGCTCTCTATGCATGGCCCTTTATGGTGTTATCTCCCACCTCCAGCCTTCTTTTAAAATTTTTTTAAAATGTTTTTATTTCTTTTTGAAGGAGAGAGAGAGACAGAGCATGAGCAGGGGAGGGGCAGAGAGAGAGGGAGACACAGAATCCAAAGGAGGCTCCAGGCTCTGAGCTGTCAGCACAGTGCCCGACGTGGGGCTCGAACTCATGAACACTGAGATCATGACCTGAGCCGAAGTCAGATGTTTAATCTACTGAGCCCCCCAGGTGCCCCTCCCACTTCCAGCCTTCTGAAACAAATGTCTCTCCTGTTATTTTTGGCTCTTGGGGATTTCCTCTTTTTTGTTGTTGGTTTTTGACTCTGTTTAAGAAACATTTTTGATTATATTTTAATTCACTGTTTCTATGGGTTTTTTAAATTTTTTTTTTTAAAGTTTATTTATTTTTGAGACAGAGAGAGACAGAGCATGAACGGGGGAGGGTCAGAGAGAGGGAAACACAGAATCTGAAACAGGCTCCAGGCTCTGAGCTGTCAGCACAGAGCCCGATGCGGGGCTCGAACTCACGGACCGCAGAATCATGACCTGAGCCGAAGTCGGCCGCTTAACCGACTGAGCCACCCAGGCGCCCCTCTATGGGTTGTTTAGTATACTGTCTGGACCAAGTAAGTTTTTCATGCTTACAGTAGCATTCTCTTATTTTTGTACTTGGATCTCTCCCCATTTTGAAACTACTTCAGTAATCATCTGTATTTTAGTCCATTTTGATTTTCTTTAAAATTTAATCTAATTTTTAGCATTTAACACTTAATTCACTTTTTTTTTTATTTTATTTTTACTGTGTCAGGTGTGGTCCTGCCTTAATTTCCCCGTGAGTGCTCGTGAGTCCATTTTACATTCATAACTTAGCTTTTATCAATCTGAGATAAAATTCCATCCATATTTTTTTAAGAAAGAACAAAAATCAGCAACAAGGATAGGGAATAGTTTTAATGTATGAACAACATAGCCTGTCAAAATTCTGTTCCATATTTACTACCAGTAAACCATATAGCCTTGAATTTTCAAGAAGAAATTTTTTTTTAATGTTTATATATTTTTTAGAGAGAAATGAGCAGGGGAGGGGAAAAGAGAGAGGGGGCAGAGGATCCAAAGTGGGCTCTGCACTGATAGCACAGACCCCGATGCTGGGCTCTGACTCAAGAACTGTGAGATCATGACCTGAGCTGACCTTGGATGCTTAACCGATTGAACCACCCAGATGCCCATTTTGTTTTTGTTGGACTTTTGCCTGTTTTAAACAGTGATAGGTAGATTCTGGTGTCTCAGACTTAGAATCCACTCTTTTTCTTCTGTAAATCTGAAGGTAAAAATAGCAGTTTTTGTCAGTTACCGGTTAATATATATTGATATTGAAGAACAAATAAAGCTGTGTGAGAAAAGGAAGAATGGCTTGGAATTAATGGAATATGCATTTTAAAGTATTAGCGTTTTTTTATAATCTTTGGCCACAAGGGGTCTCCAAAGGATTTTCTATTCTGTGAATTATCATTTAAAGAGTACCAGAACCTTCACATTTATTTTTATATCTCCAGGTAGACTTAGTTACTTTGTATCACATGGTAATTAAGAATAACTACATATTAGTGAAAGGTGACGCTAAGATAAAATTGTTTCTAAGTAATGATAAATAGTTTTTCTTAGGTTATTTTTATTTATGTAAAATATGTTCATGAAGTTTTGGTTTGGATCTTAGGAAATCATTTTTACTATTTTTTGTTACCTTTCCCATTTGTTGTAAGAATATATAGAGAGAAACAAAGGGAGAAGGATGATTTTCAACCCTATATTAGTTGCACTTAAGGTCGCTTTAGCTTAGAGATGTTATATGTCTATAAAACTGGTTGAGAGGAAAACTATCGAAAACAATAGACAAATATTAGGCTGTGTTTAATAGTTCTCAAAGAAAGTGATATTTGAAGCAAATCAGAAGAACAGAGCAGATGGTGCCCAATTTTGTGTTCAGAGAGGTGAGGGCTTCCTGGGCCCTGGCACAGCCAAAGAAGGCTTTTTGTAGGAGGTGGGCTGGGCTGGCAACATTTGCGGGACGGGAGGCTTTGAATTGGTAGTGGGGAGGAGGGAAGGGTGTGCTGTGTGTGTGCACACGTGTACGTATTCGTAAACAGTATGAGCTCTGAGGCACACAGGCTGGAAATACTAGAGGAGGTGTGAGGACGGAGGTGACACTTTTTCTAATTGGAGGTGAACTTTCATGTTGAGTAATGGGGAAGAAAGCGTTGAGGACCATAAAATCCAGCCACGGCGACTGGAATCTGATGGAAGTCAGTAAGGCTTCTGAGCAAAAGAATGGCATGACAAAAGAGAAGAGGCAAGTCTACTACCTAAATGGGAGAATTGAACTTAAAACAAAACAAAACAAAACAAAACCCGTTTCCCTGAGGGGCAACAAGAATACGTACAGGGAGTCTGGAGAATGTCATAGCTGGGAGTAGGAGGAAGGAAAATAGAAAGAAATGGAAAGGAAGGGGATAAAAGAGCTGGGTATAGAGCCAGGGCAAAGCAGGGATATGTGGTCATTATTTATCTGTTGCAAATGATATGGCCAATGGTATGTGTTAATTTTTTAGAGTATTGACTGTTAAAATTTTCTGAAGCTGCATGATATTGACAAAGATAGTTGGTTATAAATTAACCCTAACCAGTCCAGATCACTTATGAAGTATCTATAGAAGAATGACCTTCAGTACTACAGTGATCTAAGCAATTTGGCTTAGGAAATCCATGCTTGAACACATTAGGATTTACTCAAAGGTAGATGTGTATGCTGCCTATTTGAAGAAAACATTCAAATCTTGATGTTGGGGAATAAGAATAACTCCTACTGTGGATACTTCCAGTGTTAGAAAGAGAAATACATTATTATGTTTTTGTGTCCACAGACGGCCTTACATCTTCAAAATTTAGTCAAAACCATTATCTGACGTGATTGTTTATAACGGAGATTTGTACCATCTGAGTGTCTTTTATAGATATTTGAAATTACCATTGCTATGTTTTAATTTTGTGTTTCTCTTTTATTAAATTGTATTGGAGATTAAGTACTACTTTGTCATGCTTTGATTTTCAAATTTTTAATGGAAAATGTTTTGTAGTTTCAGTATTAAAGTGAGATTATTACTTTGAGACCATGTGCATAAATTATCAGAGCAATTGTTATGTAAATTAGGTATCTGTGTTATGGCTAAAGTCCAACTTCTTGCTAATGTCATTAGTTGAATTTAGCATTAGTTAAAAAGTATCAAATATTTTTGAAGGATGAGAGGAAAAAAATAGATATTACTGATTAACTTGGTTAAGAGGAAGTGTTCCACACGTATGAAATGTTAAGTGGCTAGTACTTGATGGTCTGAATTTAGTGATTGCACTCTTCTAATATGTTTTGTCAGAGCTTAGTAAGTTTCGTGCCTTGGGCTTATATGAAGTCATTTCAGTATGATTCTTATTAGGAGTTGTTGGGAACCAAGTAAATGTGGCATGTATCAAACACTGGGTGGCAGGCAGATACGAGCCAAAAAGTCCCTAAATTTGGTGGGAAGATGAATCTGGGTAAGGTGAGGGCATTCAAGGGAGTGTGAACACAGGATGGGGTAAGGGAATTGTGAACAGTGAGTTGAATGGGGTGTTGGGTGTGTATGGGCAAAGAGTGGCCTGGGACAGAATCTAGCACTTAACTGCTTAGCGAACATTTGCTACATGCCAGTGTGTTTATGGACAGAGGGGAGGACTGTACCTGTTTCATGGAGGATGCTGGGCACTAGCGGGAAGAATTTGTGCTTTATTTTGATGTTTTATCTACTTTGGCCTACTGACTCCTTTTATTTAGTATTTTGTGTTAGAATTTTCTTCTTGTAAATTTGTCAAATTACTGGGGTAGTACATGTCTTTTGTAAAAGTAAAAATAATCTATTTTTTTAAAGTTTATTTTTTTTAGTAATCTCTATACACAACATTTGGGGCTCAAACTCATGACGCCAAGATCAAGAGTTGGATACTCTACCAACCAAATCAGCCAGGTGCCCCCAAAATACCTGTTGTAAAGAAAACAATTCTTGCTAACCTTCCCACCCAATTTGATTTAAAGTATTTGTGTTAGAATGTGACTTTAATATTTATAAAACTTAGAATTTAGTGCTTTAACTTTATATCTTCTTTTTTTGTAGCAGTAGTCCAAATAAAAGTTGAAATTAAAATCAGGCAAATGTATAAAACTAGTAAACTGAAGTGAACAGTATTTTGGTACAAAGGATGATGTTCTTGTCTGAAAATAAATCGTTCCTCCTAATTTGAGTGGGATGTGTCCCCCATTAAGGACCAGGTTCTTTGCAGTAGTTTATTTTTTCTATACTGTTATGTGCTTTGTAGACTCAGCTTTTTACCACAGTTTTTTCTTTTTGAACCACAGTGTAACTTAAGTGATTTGCCCTCTACTTTCATTTGAAGACTGCCTCTTTTTTTTTTCCTGATTACACCTCAACAACGCAAGTGCTCTTTATTGCTAATGTGATGTTAAGCATAAACAGAAATGCAGGAACTGAAGCATGTGGCAAAATTCATTAAAAAAATTTTTTTTAATGTTTATATTTGAGAGAGAGAGACAGACAGACAGACAGATAGAGTGTGAGGGGAGAGAGGGGCAGAGAGAGAGGGAGACACAGAATCTGAAGCGGACTCCAGGCTCTGAGCTGTCAGCACAGAGGCAGGCGCAGGGCAGGGCTTGAGCTCACAAACCGTGAGATCATGGCCTGAGCTGAAGTCAGATGCCTAATTGACTGATCCACCCAGGCGCCCCTTAAAAGGTGGTAATCTAGTTGATTTAGGACAGGTTTTTTTCAAACCAAAGTTCATAAAGTCAGTGTGGTAGGTTGCACCTAACAGTGAAAAAAAATAAAATAGAATTTATCAAAGTGCTTCACATGTAGTAAAGGTTAAGTGTTTCATAAAAGGCTTTTTTTTCAGTTTTGTCTATGCATTATTTCTGTCTATAGGTATGCCTTCTGATCCTCTTTGCAATTCCTATCATGTTTGTAATTCTCCAAGAAGGGAATTAAACTCCTCATATAATATATTAATTAAATGTTATCTTAAATGATCTCATATATACATTCTTATTACCTAAAACTGATCAGATACTACCGAGAAGTATATTTTTAAATAGTACAAATGAGAGGCAGTTAACATTTAAGGACTGTATATTGAAAACTCTAAAGTTGATTTGCATACCATATATTGCCTACATAGAAAATGCAGAAGTGACAGATTTTTAGAAGTAATAAGGGTTCATCAAGATTGTTAAGTGAAATCAGTAAATGAAAATGAATAGTGTCTTAATACAGCAGCAGCAAATAGTAAATATCTTAAAAGAAGGTACTACTTGGAATAGCGGCAAAAGCGGTATTATTTAGGACTGTCTTCACCAAAAGAAAAACAAGACCTTAAAGAAAATTTCAAAACTTTACTGAACAAAGAAGAACTAAATCATGGAAGGAGATGTATTAAAAATGTGTAATTAGTAAAGTAAACCTGTGATTTTACAAATATTTATGGTGTAGAATACAGATTCTTAAGTTGGTATTTGAGTTTAAAAAAATGTGGATTGATTTAACAGAAACTTGGATTGTAGTGGTGATATGCTCATAGATGTGGTAACATCTTAAAAAACTTTGTTTTAATGCTTTTATTTTTATTTTTGAGAGAGAGAGAGACAGAGCTTGAGCGGGGAAAGGGCAGAGAGTGAGGGAGACACAGTCTCAGCTGAGCTGTCTCCCTGGTGGTCTAGTGGTTAGGATTCAGTGCTCTCAGCTGAGCTGTGAGCACAGAACCTGATGTGGGGCTCGAACTCAAGAACTGTGAGATCATGACCTGAGCCGAAGTCGGATGCTTTAACCCACTGAGCTACCCAGATGCCCCTAGATGTGGTAACATTTTTGAAGATGCAGGGGATAACTTAAGTTAGGGAATTGTGCTGGAGCACATAGTAAGGGCAGTGTATGTCATGTTTTTCTGTTTCTTGTCATTTAGATTTTGTATGTGTGTTTGAGCTAAATCTAATATAAATGGGAACATTGCTTGCATGGAAAAAAATTTCAGACCAGAGGTTTAGGGAAGTACAGATGATGATGAATTTGAAGCTTAGGTCACTTAAACTCCATGAAGATGGGTTACTCTCCATTTTTCAAAATAGTTTGCCTTTCTAAGTAAGATACTTTATTCTTCCTTCAAGTTCATGTTATTAATTTAGATAGCAGTAAAGTCTAATTGATTATTTTGTTTTATGTTTATTTTTGAGAGAGAGAGAAAGTACAAATTGGGGAGGAGCAGAGAGAGAGAGGGAGAGAGAGAATCCCAAGGAGAGGCTTGGGAATCCCCCATCAAGGGGCTTTACCTCAAGAACCATGAGATCATGACCTGAGCCAAAATCAAGAGCCAGATGCTTAACTGACTGAGCCAGCCAGGCACCCTGATTATTTTTTTCTTATCACTAAAACTATCCGTAATGATAGATATTTCTAGGATATTCTCAATTTATTGATACATCTTCTGAGTTACGCATTATAATATTCATTTATTCTTAAAAACGTTTATTGGGTGCTTACTGGGTACCAAGTTCATTATTAGATAGTGAAGATGCAAAAATGAATAGGATCCCTATTCCCCCAATTCTTATGGTCTAGGGGATTGGTATTCATGGAAGTAAATAAACAATGATAACGAAAGCGCTGATTGTTAAGGTTCCAGAAAGTGACTGGTAGCATGAGGACATCAAGCTTTGCTAGAAGGAGTTAGGTGAGGCTTCCCAGAAGAATAGTCCAGCACTGAGACTAGAAAAATGATAGCCAGGCAGATGGAGGTGTAGGAGAACATGGTTTTCTTAGGGAACAGAAGCTAGTTTGGTCTGCCAGGGCAGGCATGGCAGCGTGAGACAGGACAGATGTGGGGTTTGGAGAGAAAGGTTGTGTAAAGTGAAAGTGAAAAAGAACCACGAGAGAAAGCCATGTAATGGAGGGGTTGGACAAAAAGTTTCCTGTGAAAAAGATGGAGAAGGAATGACTGGTGGCAAAAACTATATCATAATGATCCTTTGTGTCCCCAGTACCTATTGTATATGGCTTGCATATACTAGGTACTTAATAAATGATCAATGAATGATTAAACAAGTGACTTTTGGAATAGGGAAGAAATGGGTATTTCCTATTTGTTTTTCTTAAGAAAAATGATTTAGGTTTTATAAAATGGAGGGATTGTTGTAGTTGGATATTCATACATGCAATATATATGATGATAAAGGTACATTTAAATGGTATAGATGTGGCCAACTCATTTACTTCTTTTGGGAAGACCATATTAATTCCTTATTATTTGGAAATTAAATAAAAACTTAACAAAAAAAATTCCATATCATTTTTGCCTATGGTTTCTAGTCTTTAAAAAAAATAATGTCACTTTAAATTAATTTATTTAAGCTTCTTGACATTTCCATGGATATTCCCTTACAGTAAATACTAATGGAATCTACGTGGCTAAGTTTTCCTGTACAGGGAATTATATAATTATTTTAAAGATTGATATTGATGGGGAAAACAAGGTCCCAACCTCATTTCTGGTACTTGAAACCTTTCCTGTGTGGTACTCATAGGAAATCCCCCCCACCCCGTGTTTGTTTGTTTGTTTTTTTATCTTCCTTATTTCCTTAATTCTAGAGTAAGAGATAAATATAAAGTTGACTCCTTTGTTACTGCATTTCATTGTTTATTTTATGGTAATTTCACTTTACTATTTAGAAAATTCAGAATAAAAAAAGTTGCTCATGATAGTGGATTAAATAGCAGAAAAAATCTCATACACAGGAAGGAAATATCTTTAAGAAAACATTTAAAGAAAAAGTCTTCTTAATAATAAAAATCTGTTTTATATTGGTTTTTTTAAAAAATATTAATTCCTTTCCTGCTGGAAATGCCATTGTATTTTCAGTAGTTCTTTTTTTTTTTTTCTTTTTAATAACCAAATACAGAAGAAACATTCATAAGATTTTTTCCTTGTGGTCTTAAGAAAACAATTGTTTTTGTATTTAAGATTTGTATTGTGTTATTTTTATTGAGGTATAATTGACATAAAACATATTAGATTCAGATGTACAACGTAATGGTTTGATATTTATATTGTGAAATGATCAAAATAAGTTAACATTTAGTTAACATCCATCACCATGCATAGTTACAAATTTTTTTCTTATGATGAAAACTTTTAAGATCTACTCTCTTGGAAACTTTCAATATACAAGACAGTATTATTAACTGTAGTCACCATGCTGTACATTACATCCCCAACTAATAGTTTTTAATATATGTAGTCAGCACTTTTAATGGGTATGCTTAATATATATCAAACGGGCGTGTTCTTATATATGAAAATGCAGATTTTAATGTTCATTTATTTTTGCGAGAGAGGGAGGGAGGGAGGAAGAAAGAGAGAGAGAGAGAGAGAGAGAGAGAGAGAGAGAGAGAGAGAAAGAATGAGTGGGGGAGGGGCAGAGAGAGAGGGAGACAAAGAACCTGAAGCAGGTTCCGGGCTCTGAGCTGTCAGCACAGAGGTCAATGCAGGGCTCAAACTCATGAACTGCAAGATCATGACCTGAGAGCTGAAGTCGGATGCTTAACTGACTTGAGCCACCTGGGCGCCCCAAAATCCAGATTTTAAAACATGGTAAATAAATACATGATAGTTACTGTACAACAGTGTTTGCTATAGGGTTTATCTAAATTCTGAGCCCTTGTGTATTTTCATTGAGTATAACTCCTCAGGGGTGTCTTTACTTGGAAAGTATAAATGGAGTGTACATGTAATAGGTTTACTGAGAGCAGCTGAATAGGAAGAAACAGCATTTGAAGAGTCTGGAGGAATGACTTAACTGATTAATACAGAGAACCCCCAAGATGGGGCAAGACTGCTTAAACAGAAGGTTCGAAAAGCATTGCGTGAGGTATACACAATTGTTTTACTGCTTCTGCTTGATTTTTGTAAATACACCTATTCATTTGGGGTTGGAGATTTAATTGCATAAAGTCCCCCAATTAAAGCATTTTATTCTGAAGTTACAAGGTCACTGAGGTAGTAAGTGGCAAAGTCCACTAGGACTAGATCCCCAGTCCTAATTGATGCTGGTAAGTCCACTTTTTACTGTCATTAAGATATAACCTAGTGGCAATCTAGAATACAAATATCTCCATAATTGAACTCTTAATATAGGTAGCCATCTGTCTATAATCTCTCTTCAGTTACTTCTTTCTTCCCTTTCCCTCTTCATAGTTCAGGAAGAGATTCCTTCTCCTTTCTTCCCTTGTAGCAAAACTTCCTTTCACTATCTATTTTAAATAAAATCTTGAGGCTAGCTTGATTTGAGAGCTTCTCTGGGCTTGCTTATGGTCTAAGTCTTGTCTAAGCCTATGTCTAAGTGGACTTAGACTTTTCATTTAGTCTTTGCAATGACTCCTACCTGTCAAATCTTCCCACTGAAGAGAGATTTCTAATTTCCTTTATTTTTCTTGATTACTCTGAGATTATTCTCTTATCTCTTGTTTTCAGGCCAGAAATTTCTTCTCTCTCCCATCTTTTTTGGTGGGTTATTTTTAACTGCTAGCCTGAGTTTTGATTTCTAGAGCAATAAAAGTCTGTGAAGTCCTGCTGTGTTTTTTTCCCCTCTACCATTTTGCTTTCCACTCTGTTCCTTCCTTACTCTCTTATCCCTGTTTTTGTCTTCTGTTTGGTGTTTGATTTAATAAATAATTTGATTTAATATACATAATACTGAGGTTGATGATGTTTCTCCAGGTTTACTTGGGAGCTCCCGCACGCCCCAACAATTTAGAAAACTCTGACAAGTTCTTGGGACTGTTTCCTTCAGTGTCATCTTGAACTCTTTCTTTTTGTACCTTCAGCTGTGACACACTCTTCTTGGCCAGGCTGAGCTGGGCTCTGCCTCTCATAGGAGTGCTTGTGAATCCTAAACACACAATGTGGTTATACTAGGTTGTCCCCAACCCTAATAGGAAGGCTGGGAGAGAGGGGAATGCATGAGTGGATCTGCATTCCTTCCTTGATGGCCTTGTTGGATCATGACCATCCACAGGTTTAGTCTTTACCTGGTAGGACCATTGAGATCAGGGGAGTGTCTTTAGGGTGCTTTGTGTCTAGTCAGGAAGGCCTGCACCTGAGCCATCATGGCAGTGCTTTTTTAACTGTGGTCCCAAGTCATTAATGACTCATGAAAACAATTTTATGGATGGCAATTACCATTTTAAAAAATGCATTAGAATAGTATAGAGTTGAAGATAGATAAGTACATTGTATGTAATAATCTAAGTATTGTTTAATGAAGCTTTTTCCATTTGCTATATATCCTAATCCTGTCTAACCCAAGAAAAAGTTGCTTCAAAGAATGACATATTGACTTCTGGTCATTCCTGTTAATGATGTATATACAATTAACACATTAACCGAATGTTTCCCTTTTCATTCAGCTTCACAAACATTTATTATACAATTGTCATGAATCTCATTGAGATTAGATTACTACCTTTGGGATGCCTGGGTGGCTCAGTCGGTTAAGTGTCTGACTCTTGGTTTTGGCTCAGGTCATGATCTCATGGTTTGTGAGTTCAGGCCCCTTCTCGGGCTCCGTGCTGACAGTGGAGAGCCTGCTTGGGATTCTCTCTTTGCCTCTCCCCTGCTTGGTCTTTCTGTCTCTCTCTCAAAAATAAATAAACCTAAAAAAATTTTTGAAAAAAAAAAAAGGAAATTATTACTTTTGCCCAGTGAGGGCTACTAGTCTATTTGGAGAGCCAGCACATATACTCATTGCTCTGGGTACAAAGCAGGTTAATACAGTGTGATAGGAAAGCAAACTGAATACTAAGAGTACACGAGAAGGAGAGAATGGAGCAGTATTCCTTAGTAGAAATATGATGTGATCCACAAATGCAAGTCACATGTTATTTTGTTTATTTTTAAATGTTTTATTTATTTTTCAGAGAGAGAGACACACACAGTGCCACGGGCAGAGAGAGAGGGAGACACAGAATCTGAAGCAGGCTCTGACATGGGGCCTGAACTCACAAGCTGTGAGATCATGACCTGAGCCGAAGTCAGAGGCTTAACTGACTGAGCCACCCAGGTGCCCCCTTGTTTATTTTTTATTAAAGTATAGTTGACACACAATGTTACATTAGTTTCAGGTGTACCACACAGTGAATGATTCCCCAAGTCTGTACATTATGCCTATGCTCACCACAAGTGTAGTACCTACTATCTGTCACTGTGCAACACTGACTGTTCTTATGATACCATTGAACACATAAGCAATTTTAAATTTTCTGGTAGCCAGGGGTGGTGCCTGAGTGGCTTAGTCGGGTAAGTGTCTGACTCTTTGGTTTTGACTCTGGTCATGATCTCACGGTTTGTGAGATGGAGCCCTGTGTTGGGCTCTGTGCTGACAGCCTGGAGCCTGTTTGGGATTCTGTCTCCCTCTCTCTTTGCCCCTCCCTTACTTGTGTTCTCTCTCTCTCTCTCAGTAAATAAACTAAATTTTCTGGTATCCACAATGAAAAATAAGAGGAAACAAGTGAATTTAATTTTGAGGGTACGTTTAATTTAACATATCCCAAACAATCATTTCAACATGTTCTTCTTTTGCTTTCTTTTTTATACACTAATTCTTTACATTCCTTTTTACACACTCAGTTTTTAAAATCCAGTATGTGTTTTACACTTAAAGCACATCTCGGTTCTGACTAGCCACTAGCCACATTTCAAGGGCTCAGTAGCCAGCCACATGTGATGAGTAGCTACTATGTCAGGCAATGGAGTTTTACAGAATGTAGGGAAACTTTACGTAAGAGAGGGCCTGGAATGATAGGTAGCACTTAACTAGACAGGTGCTGGGAAAAGCATTCCACGGTGAGAGAAAAGTTTAAACAGAGATGAAATAAGAATTTGTTAAAAAAAAAAAAAAGTTAATGAAGCTCTTAGTATATACCAGGCATATTCTTTTACTAACATATAAACAACAGTTCTTTGAAGTAGTAACTATGTAATTTATAAACTATACATTTTTATAAATGAGGAAACAGGCTTAAGTAGTCGAGTAGCTCTGCACACAGGTGTGTGTGTGTCTTTCTGTCTGTAGAAGGCAGAAGGATGGCCCTCCAGAGATATTCACGTCCCAGTTCCTGGAACCTGTGAATACGTCAGATTACATGGTAAGGGGGAATTAAGGTTGCTGCTCAGATGACTTTAAGATGGGGAGATAGTCCTGAATTATCTAGATGGGCCCCGTTAATCACAGGAGTCCTTTAAATGTGGAAGAGGGAAGTAGAGGAGGTCAGAGTGATATGATGTACTTAATTTGACCCACAATGCGGGCTTTGAGGCAGAGAAGACAGCATGAACCAGAGAATGTAGCCTGCCTCTAGAAACTGGAATAAACAAGGTAGGAATCCCCCGGGCCTACACCAATGGGTTAACAAGGCATAAAGAAACACAAAGTCATAAAATGCTCACACCTGAGTTTGGGTGACCAGATTGGCACTCCAAGAATAGGGAGGCACAAAGGTGCCATGAATAGGGAAGTGCAAAGGCACCCCAAAATAGGGAGGGGTTGCTGAACCCCCCCCAAATAAAGGCAAAGGCCTGAAATAGAATTGGCGCAAAGGTGCCCAATACATAGGAATAACAAGACTAGATATTCAGGATGAAAGCATCCCAAGTTTATTTAGCACTATAGCAGAAAGCTGCTTTCATAGGAGAATAGGGCCAGGTCAGGTAAATTGGTGAATTGGACTTTGGACAGCTGAGCTGTAGGCAAAGCAGCTAGGAGCAGAGATGGTTAACAAAAGAAAAGGTGTCTCGTTAGCCCTGAGGTTATTCCCCCTATCTGTCTCATCCCCCTAGGCTGGCAAAGATAAACAGGCACAGCACCTCCTGTCTGCTGTTAACAACCACCTACCCATCTGCCCACCGCCTGGATTTTGTTTTCTATTGACTCAAACCCCAAACACTGTATCTTCAAAATCCCCTTTCCCCCCTCACATCCACAAGTTAATGTTCCTAGTTTCTTTGTCTCTTTGTACACGCGCATCACGTTTGCAAGCCTTCTGATGTGAATAAATACAGGGCAAGGACCCTTATGCGGGCTCTTCTTGTCCCCCCCCCCCCCCCCCGACATTAGCCATCTCTTGTTTTAATCCTGCATCCGCTCTTTTGCTAGACAAAAAGAGAACTTTAGACAAAGTCTATGACAACAAGGAACCCCATTCTCACCTGGAGCATCCAGAAAGGAACATAGCCCTGCCCAGTGAGACCAGTGTCAGACTTCTGACCTAAGTAACTATGATAATAAATGACTGTTGTTTTAAGTTTGTAGTAATTTGTTACAGTGGCAATAGCAGAGTAATACACTCAATATCTGTGGGTTCTGGCTAATGATGTAAAATGTTTTTCTTAACCTTTTGTTCATCAGTAGCTATTTACTGGAATTAAGTCAGACCACTGTCTCTCTTTCTTGGATGCTGAGTTTATTCTACCTCATTTTTCCCAGTAGCTGGAAAATGACAGGTGTTTAATACTGTTTAAGTAGACATAACTTTTCTTGCAAATAGGAATATAAATACTAGCTGTGGTTCTGACTGAAATATTGGGAGTTTGGAAGTACTTGATAAAGTGGTGACTGCCATTTTCAAGTCTGAACAGTTTCTAATTGCTAAGTCAGGGTATCATTTATGTATGAATTACCTTATAGGTAAGTATACTTTACAGTTTTTTATGTAACTCTTAACTATCAGCCCCCAGATGTCACAAAGTTTATCTGTGGGTGATTAAATTGAGTAAGACAAGAGATTGCCCACCCATACATAATGAAATCCTCTTTCTTCTACCTTCCAGAGAACAGTGAGAACAGCTTGGCCTGTGGGTTGATTGTCATATTCTGCTTCCTTCCCACCTACTTTTTGCTACAGAGAGACAGAGCTTAGACTCTCCTCACATTCTGTGAAGAAAGGGCTTCCTTAGGTTAGTTCCATGGCCCTGTGTACAGAGAAGGAGAGAAGCTTCTGTCTTGCTTCCTGCTTGCATATTTCCTTCCACTTTATATTTCCTTCTATGCTAACAGTGCAAAGATTTCACTTCAGAGATATGTATTTTATCCACTCCTATCGTTATCCCATATGCTAAAATACTACCTTTGTCAAAGTGCTGATGTATGACAATGCTGTGCAAACACGTAAATATACGGTGATTTTTTTAAAAGTACAATTCTAGAGTTAAATGCTGGCTAAATGTAGCAGACAACAGTGGAATTCCTTAGTCCCCTGGGGCTGTGGTGATGTGAAGTGTTTGTGGGTGTCTCTATTCTAACTTCAGAAGTGGAAAATTTTCCTGCTTGCCTGTGCTTCGGGTGCTTATTGTGTGCAGCCTCATCTTCTGGAATTCTCTTTGTGGCTTGGAGAATCTGTATGCTTTTTCCTGCTTTTATTCCCAGAGGCTCTAAGTCATGCTGATTGCTCCTGAGTGACTACAGGTGCTTTTTTACCTTCTAAGCAATCCTTCCACGTAAAAACTGAGAATTAGACACGCAACAGATAAGGAGACGGTGATTTTGTTTTATGGAGAGATTTTCTCTTGCAGACTTCTAGGCATTTTCAGATTCTAATTTGATTTGGTGCATTTAAATAACAAGTCATGCAAGAAGGTTAAATTAATCCACTTTCGAAGAGTTTGATTTGCAAACGCATTACTTGTGTAAGGTAACCTATACCTGAGGCCAGAAGAATGGCACCCTTTCTCCCACCTCGTCTCTTATCCTTGTCCCTGGGCCCTAGCTGCACCAGACTATTGGCATGTTCAGAACATGTCATGTACAGTGAGAAATGGCAAGAACAGTGGTCTGAGTACAGCGTCTAGGGCCAGACACCCTGCGTTTGAATCCTAGCTTCCTCACTTTTTAGCTGTGGATCTTAACATTTTTTGTGGCTCTGTTTTCCTTACTCAAAAACAGGTATGTAATAATACAACTATCTCATGAAATTGTAGTGAGGATTAAGTTAGTTAATACTCATAAGGGCTTAAAACAGTGCCTAGAACATAGTGAGCACTGAGTAAGGGCAGTGATGGAAGGATCCTCCAGGCTTCTTTCTGTGCCTCACAGAGAGTTATCTCCTTCCTCTATTTCTTTATATTGTCTTCCCTTCTGTGTGGGTCTTTACGTGCATATTTCCCTTTGTCATAAGGGCCCCTGTCATACCGGCCTAGAGCCCACCCTAAGAACCTCACTTTAACTTGATTACCTTTGTAAGGACCCTGTCTCCAAATAAAGTCATATTCTGAGATACTGGGGGTTAGGACTTCCACATAATGGTTTTAGGGGGACACAGTTCAACCTATAACACAGGCAGGGACCTTCCTTTTTCTTTTTCTCTGTTTGTTCCTGTAGTATTTACACAGTGAAGATGTGTTGACTTGAATGAAAAAGGAAACACCAGTTAACTGGTGTGTTGTGTATAATTTTTTTAATTGTACTATGAATTTCAGATAGTCAATTTGTTGAATTTTTTTGAAGCATGTCTTTCTGGGCATAATATAAGAGTCAGTATTTATAGAGAAAAGCATTAGTTTAGGAAGATTTGTTATTTTAGGTTGTCTGAGGCAGGTGTGAGCTTGTTAGTCAACTCAAAAGGCATATGATCGGAGTGAAATAGTCTTGATTTTGTGTCTTGCTGAGAAAATGCTTTTAATCATGCATGAAAAAAATGAGATGAATTTGCAGTGATCTGAGAATGTTTTAATGCTGATAGTCATCTTTAGGATTACATAAGATGATTGTTCTCAAAAAAGTAGGTTTTATTTTCTTCTTTTTCTCAAAGGCAAATATGTCACGTAACGATTTTGTGATACTTGTGATTGGAAAAATATCTTTGGAAGCACAGGAAGCATAAATTATTTTTTAAAAAATTTACCTTGTGTTGAATGATTATATGTATATAAAATAGTGGATAACATTTAAACTGTGATCATCTCAAATTTGGAGCAGACTTTTTGAAGTTAAATATTTTTCTTCAAAATCATACACTTCTCCACACCACTGCTTTTTGCTGAATAAATATTGGAATTAGAAAGTTATTCCAAAAATGTACTTGAAATACACATGTGCACAGGAATTTCTGTAATTGTTCAGTTTTTGTTTAGTAGAAAAATTTCAGTTATAAATTATATCTCACAAATATCAAAGGCTTTATTTTTAATCTGCTTTAATCAAGTATAATTTACATGCAATAAAATTTCCACATTTTAAATGTATGAATCAAATCAATCTTGACAAATGGGTACATCAGTATAAACAACCCCCCAATTAGGATGTAGAACATTTCCATCTTACCAGAAGGTTCCCTGTGCCTCTTTGCAGCCATTTTCTCCCTGCCTCTGCCTCCTACTCTAAGCAAATACTGGTCTTATTAGACTGTTTTAGAATTTCACATTAATGTAATCATATACTTTTATGTCCAGCTTCTTTTAGCATAATGCCTATGAAATTCACCCATGTTTCTGTGTATCAGTAAGTTTTTTTAAATTGTTCGGTAATACTGCATTGTAGGAATGTACCAAAATGTGTTCATCCATTCACTTGCTGAACATTTGGCTTTTGCCTTTTTTCAGTAAAGCTGCTAAGAACATTTGTATACTAGTTTCTTTTTTTAATGTTTATTTATTTTTGAGAGAGAGAGAGCGAGACAGAGTGCAAGTTGGGGAGGGACAGAGAGAGAGGGAGACAAAGAATCTGAAGCAGGCTCCAGGCTCTGAGCTGTCAGCACAGAGCCTGATGCGTGGCCTGAACCCACAAACTGTGAGATCATGACCTGAGCCGAACTCGGACGCTTAACCAACTGAGCCACCCGGGCACCCCTGTATGCTAGTTTTTTTTTAATGGACATATGTTTTTATTTGGGGTAAATACCTAGGGGTAGTGGAGGTGGAATTGCTGGGTTGGGTAAATATGTACTTAACTGTGTAAGAAACAACCAAACTATTTTTCAAAGTAGTTCCCCCGTTAAATACTCCCACCAGTAGGGTATGAGAGTCGTAGTTGCCCTATGTCTGCATTGCCAGCTCTTGGTATTGCTAGTCTTATAATTTTAGCCCTTACAGTAAGTGTGAAGTGGTGACTCATTTTGGTTTAACTTCCTTTTTGGGGGTTGGCCAGTGATATTTTCATGTACTTACTGGCTATTTTGGGTTATATTGGGTTACTTGTCTGATTGAGCTATAAGAATTAGAATTCTTTCTACCTTCTGAATAAAAATGCTTTGTGAGGTATATGTATTGTGACTATTTCCTCCCAGCCTCTGGCTTGCCTTTTAATTTTCTTGATGACCTTGGAATACCAAAAGGATTTTTTTATTTGTTTGTTTGTTTTGTTATTTTTGAGAGAGAGAGAGAGAGAGAGAGAGAGAGTGAGTGAGTGTGTAAATGCAAGCTGGGGAGAGGGAGAGGAAGAGAGAATCTTAAGTAGATTGCACACCCCTTGTGGAGCCAGGTACAGGACAGAAGGTTTTGTTTTTGATGGTTTTGTCGATTTCTTCTTTTATGGTTAGTGCTTTTTGTGACCTAAGAAATCTTTGCCTACTTGAAGGTCATGAAGATTTTTCTCTTATGTTTTCTTCTAGAAGTTTTATAGTTTTAACTTTAACTTTTGGCTCTCTTACATATTTGGATTAAATTTTTTGGGCATAGTAGGAGTATGGGGATTGAAGTTCCTTTTTCTCCATGTAATTACTAGTTGTTTTCACTTTGGTAGTTGAAAAGACGCTTCTAGCCACATTAAATTATGGTTAGGCTTTACTTTGAGCTTAACTTTGAAAAGTAACCTGGATTTTTATGTTCTTCTAGTAGATATTTTAGACACTGAGTTTCTAGGATGTCATTTTAAAAAGTTTGGTCTCGGGGCGCCTGGGTGGCGCAGTCGGTTGAGCGTCCGACTTCAGCCAGGTCACAATCTCGCGGTCCGTGAGTTCGAGCCCCGCGTCAGGCTCTGGGCTGATGGCTCGGAGCCTGGAGCCTGCTTCCGATTCTGTGTCTCCCTCTCTCTCTGCCCCTCCACCATTCATGCTCTGCCTCTCTCTGTCCCAAAAATAAATAAAAAACATTGAAAAAAAATTTTTTTTTAAAAAAAGTTTGGTCTCAAATGTTATTTATGTGTTAGAAACATAGAGTGAATGGGACAGGAGCTCTAGACGCCCACTGTGCCGATTTGTCCTACTAGACCCAGTTAGAGATGAGTATAAAATCGATGACTGTGTGTGTGTGTGTGTGTGTGTGTGTGTGTGTGTGTGAAAAATTAAGCTAAAGCGTTGGTGGATCATCCAGGAAAACACAAAAGTAAAGACTACACAATAAGTACAGTTCTTAAGTAGTCAATTTTAGAGCTTAGCTGCTTTTGTTTTTAATTTTCCTTGTGTTTAAAAATGATGTTACTGGGGCGCCTGGGTGGCTCAGTCGGTTAGGCGTCCAACTTCAGCTCAGGTCATGATCTCGCGGTCCGTGAGTTCGAGCCCCGCGTCAGGCTCTGGGCTGATGGCTCAGAGCCTGGAGCCTGCTTCCGATTCTGTGTCTCCCTCTCTCTCTGCCCCTCCCCTGTTCATGCTCTGTCTCTCTCTGTCTCAAAAATAAATTAAAAAAAAAAAAAAAGTAAAAAAAAAAATAAATGATGTTACTATAGGTTAGCCTTTCTATATCTTTTTGTTCTCTAATGTTTTTTTGAAGACTGCTATTTAAGTGACTACTGAGTAACTTTTGTTTCTACTTGTGAAATGAAAATGCTTTGTGTCTGTTTAAGGAGCTTTCAAGTATCAGAAATAGGTGAGATGGTATGGAAGGGGTGCAGTGATTTCTGAAATCACCTATTAGCTTTTCCTCCCTTCACCCTTGTTCCATTGGGGTGAAAAAGGTGCTATTGGAGACCTATCTTGGTAGCTACTGGAAATATTCCTTATCGCTGACATGTCTTTTTCCTTTTCCTGTCTTCTCCAGTTACACCTATTCTAAAGCTATCTCTCTTTTTCCCCTTTTCTTTTGAGTATGTGACTACTTTCTTTTATTCTTAAGTAATGGTAATAATAGTAATAATAATAGCAATAGCTAACAATATGTTTTAGACACTATTCTAAGTGCTTTCTATTTACTGACAGATTTAATCTTCACAAATACCCTGTGAAAGAGCTACTGTTCTTTTAACACTGATTTTATAGATGAGGCAACTGAGCAGAGAGATGTTGAGTCTAGGGTTGTATAACTGGTAAATGGCAGAACTGGCATTTGGTCCAGACTTCCTGGCTCTGAAGCACATGCTTTCAACCACAATGTTACATGACCTTTCAGGAAAAACACACAAGGAAGTAACCATTCCCTTCCTTCACCTCTGTTTCTGGACTTAAAAAGGAGTAATGTTTTATAGTATAGTTGACCTATTATTTTGGTTAATATTTCATGAAATTTTCATTCCGTTATAATGCATATTACAGTTTGTATTTCTGTCTCTGGCAATAAAGTTTCTAACAAAAAGCATGTGTGCTTAAAACAAGGTAGCTTTATTTCTAAAGCTATTACTTTACAAACCACAGTCCCACGTGTCTAGTAGAAAGCACACGCCTTCCTAGCATGTGGTTCTTCTTCTGGGAAAGCGTCTTAGAGAAGGTGAGTCTTGGCCCAACTTTTAAATAAGAATGTGCACAGAGGTCTGGGGTATGGTCTGTGGAGATTGTAATGGGCAGACAGTTAAGAAAGGATGGAGGCTTTAAAATGTTGAAGAGAATTCATTGTAAGAGATTTCCAGGGTCAGGGAAGAAAAGCTGGAAAGTCATGACCCTGGGCAGAAATGAATGGCTTCTTGAGGCCCTTGGGCTTTTTCTGCCTCCATTTCCTCCCCTTCACGTTTCCCCTTTCCCTTCGGTTTCCAAAGTTCGAGTATTGTAATCCTCTTATTTTCCTCACTTCATTGCAGAGAAGTAGTTTCATGTCAGGTTTGCCAAGACAGATTGGAGATTTTTTTAATGTATGTATTTTTAAAATTCATTTTATTTTATTTATTTTTTTAAAGTTCATTTATTCATTTTGAGAGAGAGATCACACCCGAGTAGGGGAAGGGGAGAGAGAGAGAGAGAGAGAGAGAGAGAGAGAGAGAGAGAGAGAGAGAGAATCCTAAGCAGCTCAGTGCTGAGTGGCTTTCTATCTCATGACCATGAGATGGTGATCATGACCTGACCCGAAATCAAGAGTTGCATGCTCAACTGACTGAGCCACCCAGGCACCCCAGATTGGAGATTTTTTGATGCATCTTTTCCTTAACAACAACAAAATAAGTAGCAATCACTATAGAAGAAGAAAAAGTAAAACCAAAAGTTTAGAGAAAGCTAAGAAAGTTTTAGAAAGACATGAATTTTCTTAGTACAGACTTCTTACATTAATGTAAAACTTACCTCTTCTTCTTTCAAAGATCACAGCAGCCCTGCATGCTGGCCTTGAATAGTTCCTGGGGTTTGGCCCTCTGTCCTGAGGCCTCATGGAGCTTGCATAGTGAGTGAGGAACTTCTCAGTCCTCCCTTCTATTCCCCATCAGGCCTGTCCTTTGTGGATGGGCCTGGTGTGTTTACTTCCACTCTCTAATCCAGCAGAGGATCTAAATCTGCTTTTAGTTTTTAGTCCCCAATGGCACCTTGGCTAAGATTCTGTCTCCTCCGCTTGGTGAGGAAGGCTGGGAGGAGGGTCCTTCTAGTCTCCAGAATCTCCAGGTACTCTGCCTGCCTGTTGGTTTGATCTAAAGCAGACTTAACCAGCTAAAATCAAACTTTAGGTCTTCCTTGCCTCAGTTCACTGTTGGCCATGTGGACTTGGGTAGAACTTGCCAACTTTCTTAGAAGCTGTGTTATAGTGTCTCCTTCCTTCTCTGAGTAGCAAAAGATTCCATTTCTCAGTTTGAAATCTCTTATTTTGTAGTGAGTTCTTACCAAACATTTTTAAAGTTGAATGTGAACATATCAGCACGTATAAGTGAAAAGCTTGAAAGTAGGCTAGAATCAGGCCTGGCTGCATTTAGGAGCTCTTCTCCTTTGTCTCACCTCCTTGTGTTCACCTTCCTCTCATGTTCCACAAGGTGGCAGGATGGCTCCAGCGACTCTGTCCCTGGACTCAGACTCCAGGGTTCAAGTCCAGGGAAGTAGATGAACATCTCCTGGGAGTTTCTGTATAAATTCTGTAATCCATTCTTTCCTTTTCTTTCGCTTTTCTAATCAACAGTTTTATTTTTTGAAGAGGTAGTATATTCTAGTGGCTCAAAAATCTACAAGAATTTGAAAGATAATGGGGTGAAAAGTCTTTCTTTCATCTCCTTTTTGTCAGTATGGAGCACCTGTCTTTGTCTTATTTAGTGCTTTTTGTCCTGAATTCTGTCTTGCCTGATAATAAAATCTTGTCCCATGTTTTCTTTTTAATTTGCATTTGACTAGTCTATTCATCTAGGCAAGTTTTTTCCGGTGATCCCTTTATTTTTAACCTTTCTGAATTACTTTCTTGTAAGTTTTACTCCTGATTATAGCAGAATTTTTTTTCCCCTTTGTAATCCAATCTGAGATCACTTCTATTTTAATAAGTGAGTTCATCCTATTTACATTTGTTGTTTTGGCAGATATATTTGATATTAGGTTTTTATTCTATTTTTGTATATTTTAAAGACTTTCACCATGTGGCCTATTGTCCTTGTTTTTGTGGGATGATTCTGATATTTGTGGTTGTCTTTATAATTTTAATTTCACATAATGCCCTTAGCCTTCCTATAGTTCCCTACTATAAATGGTGATAAGACTAATGAATTTCATACTAATTCTCATACAGAGACATCGTAACTCTGTTACATGGTCTGTTTTATTCATTCTGGATCTGTGTTACATGCTATCCTCAGAGGAGAGAATTAATCATTCAGCCAGGATGCTTGGAACTCCATCAGTATTTTTATTATCAGTAAGAATACTGTCAGTAGAGGCTTTGTGAGTTTTCCTATAGCAGATTGTCAGCCTTTAACAAGGCTCTTTTTGTCTATAAAAATTATAGTTTCTAAAGTTAGCATAGATCAGAAAATTGGTAAGCTGACATTTGTTTGGTCACAGTTGAACATTAGATCAAGATCTTTGTAGGTGGTCTATTATTCAACACCAGAGAGTCATCAGTTTTATGTTCAAGTTGACATTAAAAGATATTATTGGGTCTGAAGTTACTTTTTTTTTTTTTTTTTTAGTGTGGGTTCCACACTCATTGAGAGTTTTATCACCATTTAATTTTTCAAAAACAATACATTTGGCAACAGAGAGGCATGTTGCATATGAAAAGGATTTTTTTTTAATTAGAAATCTTAATTTAAAACAGTCCAGCTTGGCATACCCCATGTAATGACTGAGACTGCTATTTTGACCATAGTCCTCCGATCCAGCGTAGAAGGGGAGTCACCACCCTGGGCCCAGGGAGGAGCACAGCCTCTGTTTAGCTTCCTTTCCATTCAGGAGGCTTATGCCCTGGCCACAAACAGCCTCTGTAAAGGATGGGAAAGGGAGAGTGTCTTTATAATTTTTTAGACTCAGGTCAGTTACATGACTATAGTTTATTTCTTTAAAATTTTTTTGGTGGAAGGATACTTACTACCCACCTGTAAAAGAGCAGCTGAAACCTAGACTGTTGTTGGAAAAGATTTACACTTCCTCTTTGTGTTCTAGTCTTGCAGTGACTGCCAGTGTGGCTCATGTAGATGACTGTTTCCAGTCTGCAGATTGCCTGTGAATCATCCTGAAAACTCTGTTGAAAATGAAAATACCCCTTCTCCCCTAACTTCCTGCTGAATTCAGATCCAACACATTTGGAGTATGGGATCTGTGCCTTTAATGTGTGTTGCAGGTGATTTTCATGCAGGTATTCCACAGACTGTAGTTTGAGGACATCCAGATCAAGAGTTCTCTGCTTAATGTAGAAGTTTTACTAAAATCTAGTTTGGCAAAATTCTGGTTGGATATTACTCATTATGTACACAGTGTTTAAAGTAGACATTTGTTTTAAAGATAGTGATTTAAATTTACCATAACTTTCTTCAATTAAGAAATCTGACAAAACAGATTTTATAACTCCAACCAGTTTGTGGAAAAATGTTTGCATGAAGATGTTCAATATACAGATTGCAGAATGATGAATTTAACACTCTTGTAATACTTCCATGAAAGCCTTAAGGATAACTAACAAGTCCATTTTTATCAAATTTAATGGGTTTCTAAATCCTTATCTGCTTATCAAACAAAACGTTAATTAGAACAGTAATTGAGTAACCAGCTGCCTCTTGCGTTCATTCTAGGAATTTGTACAAAATCACTGTAGAGCTCATGTAAGGTCATTCACTGTTTTTTGAGTTCCTAAATAATACCTTTACTACAGGCTTCTAAAAATCCAGGTATTAAGGGAGTCTACAGGAAGATAAAAATTGATAAGAGATTTGTTAAAGTTAGTCTGATACTCTCTATCCAGTGGATTAAGGTGAAAAAAATCCTTCTTCAGCACCACAGATGGGAGAAAATCCTCCCTCTTAGATTTCTTCCTGGATCAGCTTATGCTTGCCTAGTCTTGTAGTAGGCAGAACAGAAAAAGCTTTTGGAGCTAGGTATGCTGGCACAGATTTTCTGGGGGAAAAAAAACCCAGTAAGAAATCAGGTTTATAACTTAAGTAGCACAGAACATCATGACAAGGATTATTCAGCATTAGAAAATATGAATAATATATTAAGAAATTAAGTGAGATAAGCCATGTGATTATTTTAACACATGTAGAAAGAGCATTAGGTTAAGACTCAATAATCCTTTATGATGAAACATTTTTTCCCAAAACTGGGAAACTTACCAAATCTTAAGCCAATAAGTCATTTATTCAAAAACTTGTAGCAAGTATTGTACTTAAGAGTGAAACTTTAGAAGGATTCCTATTATTGTCAGCAAGAAGACAAAGGATGCGTGTTAGCATTACCTTTGTTCAACACAGCCTGAAGGTCTTAGCCAGTAGTGTAATGCGATAGGAAAAAGAAAAGAAGATTAGAAATTATAAGGGAGAGACTAAAAAAAAAAAAACGTTTTTTTTCCAGGTGATATTGATGCATACATAGACAATACAAGAAAATAAATTGGAGTATTCAGTAGTTACTATGTACAAAAATTGATAGGTTCTGTATACCATCATAGCTCTCTAGTAAATGTGTTTCCCTTCACAGTAGTATTAATCTGTAACATACCTAGGAGCACAACCAAAGAATATAAAACATGGAGAAAATTACATAACATTATTGTTATGTATAAAAGAGATAGAGAAATTGTACTGTCTTTAACAGTGGGATATCTCGATTTGTTAAGATACTTCGAAATTAATTCATTGTGTATCCATTCAAAATCCTAGTAAGGTTTTTGTGAAACTTGGCAAGATGAACCTGAAATTTATAAAGAAAATCAGAGGCCTATGAGTAGTCAAGGCAATCTTGAAAAGCAAGGTCTAGGGGCAGTGCCACAGATACTGATACCACGCCATGGAAATAAAGGTACTGTGGTCCTGATACAGAGATATATTAAAAGAATGGTGGAACAGGATAGAGAAGCCAGTAACAGGGTCACACGTATATAGAAATATGATATTTATTGGATGCAACATTATGAAGTGGTAGAAAAAGACAATGTTTTATAAACAGTGCTTTGAACATTAATGAATGATCATATGGAAAATCAAACTGTATTTCTAACTTTATACCATCCCCCCAAATAAATTCAGGTGAACTTAATTTGAAAAGCAAACCTTAAAAATTCACTAGAAAATATAAGAAATAATGGAATACTTAGAAGTAGTTAAAAATTAAGAGAGGTTTATCTGGCTTCATGTATAAATTTTCTAATGCTGAATGTAAAAGCAATTTATAGAAGGATAGGTGAAATAAAGTACCACTTAAGTAAAATTTACCACATGAAATAAAACAACATATTGTATAAAAATGCTAAGGTATATTGCAAAGTCTAAAAACCTATGTGGTACTAATATACACCAAATTAAAGATAGTGTTTACTTTTTCAGATGGTAGTGAGATGAATGTGACTGAGGAGGAGTGTGTGCTGTTTGTTTGCTTATTTATTTAACGTAGTGTTTTCTTATTTTTTTTAAAGTCAAAATGGGTGTTTTATTTATTTATTTATTTATTTATTTATTTATTTATTGGGCTCATGGAATATTTATTTTATACTTTGGGCTAAAATCTTATAGTACATTATTTATTAAGCTGCTCAAATATTTCAGCTTTGGCCATTGGTAGTTCTTTCAATTGACTCCTGGTGCCCCTTTGACATACCCATCAATGTGAATTTACATTTTTTTATTACTTAAATTTTTATTTTTATTTTATTATTTTTATTTTTTATTTTTTGTTTTTTTTCTGTTTTATTTCCTATTTTATTTTATTTATTTTTTAATATTTAATTTATTGTCAAATTGGTCTTCATACAACGCCATCCCAACAGGTGCCTTTCTCAATGCCTGTCACCCATTTTCCCCTCTTCCCCACCCCCCATCAACCCTCAGTTCTCAGTATTTAAGAGTCTCCTATGGTTTGCCTCCTTCCCTCTCTGTAACTTTCTTTTTCCCCCTTCCCCCCCTTCCCCTCCTCCCTGGTCTTCTGTTGAGTTTTCCAGGATCCACATATGAGTGAAAACATAATGGTATCTGTCTCTCTCTGCCTGACTTATTTCACTTAGCATAACACTCTCCAGTTCCATACACATTGCTGCAAAGAGCCATATTTCATTCTTTCTCATTGCCAAGTAGTATTCCATTGTATATATAAACCACATCTTCTTTATCCATTCATCAGTTGTTGGACATTTAGGCTCTTTCCATCATTTGGCTATTGTTGAAAGTGCTGCTATAAACATTGGGGTACAAATGCCCCTATGCATTAGCACTCCTGTATCTCTTGGGTAAGTTTTTAGCAGTGCTATTGCTGGGTCATAGGATAGATCTACTTTTAATTTTTTGAGGAACCTCCACACTGTTTTCCAGAGCGGCTGCACCATTTTAGATAAAATGTTCTAAAGCAACATGTGACAAATGTTAACATCAAGTGAATATCCAATAATAAAAGAAATCGGTGAATAAGTTATGACTTTTACATAATATGAAGTATTTTTCAGGCATTACAAACAATTAGCTGTTGCTAGGTCACTTTATGTGGAGAAATTTCCAAGAGTTACTGCTTATGAAATAATACACAGAGCTAGTGTGAAGTCATCCCATTTTTATAAAACAAGGACACGTTTGAGTATGAATGTATATGATATATGCTTGTGTTTGAGCATATGAACATGAAATAAAATTAAGTTTCACTCTAGGCTGTTAACATTGGTTGGTAGTGAGGTGACAAGGGAAGGAGGGGAGGAGGGGGGGAATGGGGAGCTCTGTGCCACAGAAGATGAGAAAGAAAATGTACTAGTCAGCATGGATGATATGGTTTTATGTACTCACATAATCTTAGACACGCATGCGTGCACAGAATTTTACAGAGACTATAGAAGCACTTTAAATGAAGACAGAGTTGACCTAGGGAGAATTTACTGTGTTTGAATGGTGAGTATGGTAGAAACAGACTTAGCAAAAAGCCAACCAGACAAAGATGCCATTTCAGAGAAAGAATTACTTGATGATGTATTTAATTGGTAGAGTATTTAAACAAATGGTGCAATTAAATTAAAATGATGCTTTTCCATTTTTCTCCCTTTTGTATTTATTAAAGTAATTGACCTCAAATTCAATGGGTTCTTGATAATCCCAGTGTACTACTTGATATAAAATACCAGTGGTAAAAGTGGTAATTATATTTTATGAAATGAGACCTTTTAACAGGGAAACTTTAGATCTTTCTCTTTTTTTCAACTTAGGAAGGAATAAAGAATGAATTTCTTTTTTTGGTCAGGCCAAGGCCTAAATACAGATAGTTCCAGTTATGAATAATTATCTTTGAAGTTTTCATTTTTTTCTTTCAGTGTGCGGGATGACAGAATTCGAGTAGAAAGGATGGATAACGTGTATTTTGAATACAGCCATGCTTTCCAGGCAGTTACAGAGTTTTATGCAAAAGATGTAGTTGACATCCAAGGTAAATATTGTATATGTGTTAGCCTTAATGTCCTCAAATACAACTGAGTTGAGATTTGGATAAAGGTGCGAGTTTGATTTTCAACTTAATGAAAACTAGGCAGTTACCGCTAAATAACTGGCAAGAGTAGAGGCAGGTGTTCACTGTTCTTGCACTCATCAAAACACCCCCTGCAGCTTCTTCCTTTGTAGTTATGACTGTTTAGTAACTTCATGTTTTTGACAGATTCATTGGAGTGTAAGGTATTACTGATCACTCTTCCTTTTTGCTTCTCTTAAAAAATAGCCCGTTATTTTCCTTGCAGTTTTGCAGAGTATTTGGTTAAATCTCCTGATAAAGGCCAGTGTTTTGTTAGACTGATTGCCAGAATTTAAATACCAGAACATTAATGACAGGGTCTTAATATGTTAAGTAACCTGTCCTCGCCAGGTATCATTGCTTGATTTGGTCTGTACCTCTCCTTTCTGCTAGTCCAACTTCTGTTAAGTTTCATTTTTATATCCTATCATATGCTATAGGACTGTTACCATTAGACCATAGATAGACCAGTCTCCCCTTGGCCTTCCTACAGGCACCAGTGTCTTGTTAGCATTTCTCTGCCCATCTCCTTTAATCTCTTGGTGCCAGATTGAATTGAGTGTCTGTGAGGGTAACCCATTTCTGACACAGTCTGTATTATCACAAGGGATTGTTGTCTTATGCTCAAGTAAAGACAGGACTAAGTCCCAGGCCTACCATAAGCCACTTTTGGCATCAGATTCACTTGGAAGGGTGGGGGAGAGGAAACCCAGCTTGCTAATAGGGCACTTGCTCCTCTTAGTGGGAATAGCCCCGCACAGGGTTTATAGCTGTGCATAGGGTCACTGAGGGCTGAAGTCGTGCTACTGGCCCATCCCTCCGAGTGACAGCTCAGCTGCAGAGGCAGGAGACACTCATCAGGATCTGCCCAGGTTTAGAAGCCTCATACAGTGCCAACTTCAGAGTCAGTATACTCAGAGAGGACCCAAATTGTAGAATCAGTAATTCTTCTTAGTCCAGGTGCCATTTACTGGTTTCAGGCCATTCTTAACTTTCTTTTTTTTTTTTTTTTAATTTTTTTTTTTTTTAACGTTTTATTTATTTTTGAGACAGAGACAGAGCATGAACGGGGGAGGGGCAGAGAGAGAGGGAGACACAGAATCGGAAGCAGGCTCCAGGCTCTGAGCCATCAGCCCAGAGCCCGACGCGGGGCTCGAACTCACGGACCGCAAGATCGTGACCTGAGCTGAAGTCGGCCGCCTAACCGACTGAGCCACCCAGGCGCCCCTAGGTCATTCTTAACCACCTGCAGTGTTACCTCAGAACACACTGGCACGTCATCTAATTTATCAGATATCCTGGGGACTAGAGATAGAAAGTTAAAAGATGAAATTCTCAGAAGGTGGAAGAGTTTCGTTAACTCTTTATTTATACCTTGGTTTTATAAAAGGCCACAATTGGAATTAATGTATTTGGTATTACTGATTTATAGAGGATATTTTGTAATGTTTTTTATTTCTGAAAGTAGCAAATGGCTATTGCAAAAAAAGTCCAAACATAGTTGTGCATAAACAAAAAAGTAAAAGTCCCTCCCCTCAAATCTTTAAGAATTTTTCTATGTACAAATCTACACATATAACTATATGTGCGTAATTCTGTATATTTAATCTAACCTGGATTTATTCTTTTAACTAATTTTTATTGATGGCCTATTTTGTGAAGCATCACACATACAATAAGGAATAAAACAGACAAAAATTCCTGCCCTTCTGGAGTTCACATTCTAAGGGCGGATACATACAATAAATTTAGTGTGTTTGAAGGTGGTAAGTGTTAACAAAGAAAATAACGCATGGAGGAGGGTGAACTTGAATAGGGTGATGAAGTAAGGCCTCACTGAGAAAATGGCACTTAAAGATTTGAGCAAAGATTGAAGGAGTTTAGGGGTAAAGCCATATGGACATGTGAAGGAACAGTGTTTCAGGCAGAGACAACAGTAAGTACAGCATATCTCAGATACCCGTTATGTTTAAGGAATAAGACGGAGCCTGGGTGCTAGAACAGAGTAACTAAGGAAGAGAATAAAGGAGGTGGAAGGCAAGTTGTGGGGAGTTACTCACCTCCAGACCTCTGTAAGGGGTTGAGCTGCTTCTCTCATGTTGGAGGATTTTTATAAGCAAAGGAGTCTAATGGTCTGCTGTACATTTTAAAAAGGATTCTTTTGGCTACTCTGTTGAGAATAATACCCTGTAAGGCACAGGGATGAAACTGGGAGACCAGATGGTAAGCAGTATTCCTGCTGAGAGATGAGAATAATTGTACTTTTCCCCCCTTCACTCAGCAATATATTATGGATAGTTTTCTGTGCCTTTATAGATAGTTGTAAGTCACTCTTATTGGTAGATGCATAATAATCTGGACTTATCAAAATTTATTTAACTATTACCTTATTGATGTTCAGTTAAGTTGTCTCTAGATTTCACTATTACAAAAGATTTTTCAGCTCACTTCCTTGTAAATACATCTCTGACATGCATTTTAGAGTATTTCTGGGTCAAAGGGGATGGGCATTTTAATATTTTGAAAAAGTTGCTCAATTGCTCAGTTGCTCAGAAAAGGCTTATTTCACTATCAAAATGCCTGTTTTTCCATGACCTAGGTATTTGTAATCTTCTAACATTTTTCCAAAGGGCAGTTTTAGGAAGTATTGTCTAAATTATCATTTCAGTAACCATAAGCTGAATTTCACTTAAAGTTTATTTCTAACAATGGTGAACAATAATTTTAATGGAAGTCTATATTCTGTTTTTTTTTAGGTTCTCAAAGTTTTTCTGGCATCATTAACTTGGAGAAGACTGTGATTTGCTCTTTGGCTGCTATAATAAGATACCTCAAAGAATTTAACTTGGAAAAGGTGCTTTCCAAACCCAAGTAAGTAATTTTTAAAACAAAACAAAACAAAACAAAAAAAAAAGGGGGTAGAGTTTTATTAAAAACATTTTCTTTAAGAAAAATTCCTTTTTAAAATTCTTTTGGCTTGAAGTTCATGTGGATTCATTTGGAAGTAAGAGCATCTGGGAAGTTTTACATTATTGACTTTTCTTTGATTATTGACTGACGAAAAGTCATCTTCTGTTTTCTACTGTATGTCGTCATTAAACCATAATACGTCCGGCTTTAGAGTGTGATTCAGTCTCTCCGTATTTCAGTGTATAAAAGTATTTCTTAAATTGAATTTGGTAAGTATGGTACTCAGAGAAGTTTAGCTACTATTGATAGAATATTCTGTTTAGGGGCAAGGATGACCTATATGGGTACTATTGGTGAAACATATTAATTAATATAAAAATATCCATAAGAATTTTGTCAATTTGTATTCATGTAGCTTTTTAATATACTGAATTCTAAAGCACAGTTAATTGGTAAGTAGTATTAAGTAGAATTAAGAAGTGGTATTAAAAAAATTCATAAAACTTCACTGCCTTTCTTATTCTTAGTTTCAGTTCTCCATAGATCATAAAGTTGGAGATAAAGAGGATAGATACTAACATAGCTTTTTAAAAGAGTGATTAACTTTGTAGAGTTCAGAGATTTAAAAACTGGCAGTTGACATGCTAGGAAGATAATAGTCTAAAAACCAGTGGAATAAAAAAAGGTAGTGGGATCATTTTTTTGCCTTTCTGTATTTCACTTTCAGCAGCCCCTTGTTTTTGGCTTTGTGAAGAATTACCCTTTATCATTTTGACCTTGATAAGTAAGCTTCTTCCTGTTCTGCAGAGGTGGGTGGGCAAATAGGAGCTACCTCAATAAAATGGCCGAGTATGAAGTGGGGTACAAAGAGGTCGTCCTGATTTGGTTGTTGGGGAGGATGGGAGAAAGGCATGTCCCTTAGGAATCTTTTTGTAATGTCTTTTTTGGTGTGTGTTCTACGTAGTATTTAGGATAGAACAGAATATCATTTCTCTGAAAGCGTTTTGTCCTTTTTAAAATCAGTCTAAATGTCCATCAACAGGAGAGTGGATTTATTATCTTATATTCATGCAGTGTGGTGTTACACAGCAATGAAAATAAATGGACTGGAGTTACACATACCAGTATTCAAAAAATTGTGTTACCATTATATTGAGCCAAAAATCAAATTGCTGAAGGACATATAGTACATACTATTATATGAAGTTAGAAACATGTAAAAAAGTCACAACTGAAGTAGTGCTTAGGAATATTAGTTAAGAATACATGCATGTGTATGGGGGTGCCTGCGTGGCTCAGTTGGTTAAGCATCTGACTTGATTTCGGCTCAGATCACGATCTCACCATTTGTGAGATTGAGCTGCACATCAGGCTTCCTGCTTGGGATTCTCTCTCTCCATGTCTCTCTGCTCCTTCTCTGCTTGTGCACGCACTCATTCTCTCTCAAAAAAAAAAAAAAAAAAAAAAAATTAAAAAGTATACACAGGTATATAGGGAAGGTACAAAGACATACATGGAAGTGATGAACAACAAATTCAGAAGAGTGATTTCTTCTTCTATTGGAGAAGGAGGGGAAGCAATAAAGGTTGGTGGGGGAAATGGCACAGGGGAGTTCTAATTGGTGTTTTATTTTTTAACCTGAGTACTGTATTATTAATCTGTATATCTTTTACTATGGCTGAACTGTTTTGTTAAAGAGTATGAACCTGGTATTAACACCTCACTGGGTTCCACATTAAGCTCCAGTGATAGGATTATGGCAGAGATTGATCCATACGGTTGACTGTGCTGGATCCCTGTAATGAAAGGATGGCAAACTACCTACCGTTTAACTTCCTCAAGATAGAGAGCCCCTCTAAATGAGGTAGAATTAGTGACTGATAACTTGCCCATTAAGACTTGTTTCTATTCCTATATCACCAAGCAATGAAGTATTAATTTTGGAATAAAGAAACTGACTTTAAAAACAATTTTTTTTTATGTTTATTATTTATTTTTGAGAGAGAGAGAGAGACAGAGCATGAACAAGGGAGGGGCAGAGAGAGAGGGAGACACAGAATCTGAAGCAGGCTCCAGGCTCTCGGCTGTCAGCACAGAGTCCAACTTAGGGCTCGAACTCAAGAACCGTGAGATCATGACCTGAGCCAAAGTGGGACGCTAAACCGACTGAGCCACCCACCCACCACCTCCCTGCCTTTCTATTTATTTATTTATTAAAAAAAAATTTTTTTAATGTTTTTATTTATTTTTGAGACAGAGAGAGACAGATCATGAGCAAGGGAAGGGCAAGAGGGGGAGACACAGAATCTGAAGCGGGCTCCAGGCTCTGTGCTGTCAGCACAGAGCCAGACCCGGGGCTCAAACCCATGAGCTATGGGATCATGACCTGAGCTGGAGTCGGACGCTTAACCAACTGAGCCACCCGGGCACCCCTCTGTGCCTTTTTAAAATTAAATTAAATTAAATTAAATTAAATTAAATTAAATTAAGTCAGGCTCTGATGTATTTAGAAGTAGATATATTTGGGTCTAAAAACATTATCGTGTCCTCTTTAGTTTTAAGTCAAAGTAAGAATAATACTAAATAGTAAAATGTGTTTATTTATATTGAAGTTAAATTAGTTTATTTTTAAATCATCTAACTTGATAAATTACATGAAGCTGAATTCTTCTCATTTTGTATTTGGTGGTGGTGTTGGGCCTTGGTCAGGAAACTGAATCTGCTGATGACTTAGTATGTGTCTAATCTGGTAGTTGGGTGATCCCCTCCTCTCAATGCCATAGAGCCAAAAACAAGAAAAATGGAGATCCACAATGTTAAGCCCTCATATGGTATAAATTTGTATCACTCAGAATATGCCCAGCACCAACCAGGCAATCAGTAAATACAGGATTAATGGAAGAAAAAGAAAGAAGGAAGGAATTCATCCTGTGAGTGTGGTTTTGATTGGAAATTGCCAAAATGTCATTGGCAAACTGGTACTATTGTTTTGCTTAAATGTGAAATATGAATGATGATGTTACATAGATGGCATGTGATTGAACTTTGAAGATAATTACAGAAGAGTGATTCCACACTTACATTTTGGAAAAAGAATGTAACCTCTCAAGGTAATTACTTTGGAAAACATGAATGTTCTTGTGTATTGGGAATTCAGTTATATTACTTTAAAAGTTCAGCAGCATAATGGGGGACGCCTGGGTGGCTCAGTCAGTTAAGCGTCCGATCCCAGGTCAGGTCATGATCCCACAGTTCATGGGTTCGAGACCCGGGTTGGGCTCTGTGCTGACAGCTCAGAACCTGGAGCCTGCTTCGGATTCTGTGTCTACCTCTTTCTGTCCCTCCCTCACTCACACTCTCATTCTCTTTCAAAATTAAATAAACATTTACAAAAAATTTAAAAAACAGTTCAGCAGCATAAGATACTATTATATTTACTTCAAGTGCTGTGTTAATGGGGAAGTTTTTATTTTCCTTGTATTGCAAATGCTTTCATAAAAACTGGCATATTTCATAAAAATCTTGATATGCATTTGTTTTGTGCCTTTACAATAGAAATTTAGGATATTAGAGAAAATATGTCATTTTAGGTATTCTTAAAATTGGATTAAGTGAGGTTTTATTAGATAGGTTAAATTTGGAGGTTCTCAGGGTGGCTGGGTGGCTCAGTCGGTTGGGTGTCCGGCTTCGGCTTAGGTCATGATGTTGCGGTTTGTGAGTTTGAGCCCACATTGGGCTCTGTGTTGACAGCTTAAAGAGCGGAGCCTGCTTCGGATTCTGTGTCTCCCTCTCTCTCCACCCCTCCCCAACTCACACTGTGTCTCTCTCTCTCAAAAATAAAGAAACATTAAAAAGATTAAAACAAATTTTTCTTGAGGTTCCAGTTTGTTTTGAGAATTTAAATAGCTTTGTCCAGAGCAAAATAGTATAATAGAATAAATAGAATATGAGGGATATTAGTCATTATGACAGACTCCCATGTTGGATTCCCAAATTGATGAAATTGTAAAGGAATTGGCATTTTTGTTAATGTTGGAAATGAGTGCTTTTGTCTTTTCAGATGACTTTTATTAATATTGGTATGGTCAGAACTTCACATGGTTTTTGGAAATTTAGGAAAGAATGAGAAAATCCACCCCAGGTGAACTGTAACAGCTTTTTCTTAGAAAACTTCTTATAACAGAATGGTAATGTAGAGTGTTTACTTTTACTAGTGAAAATGAATTTTACAGTTATTTTAATGACCTCTAATGGGTAGAGGCCAGAGATGTGGCTGAATATCCTAAAATGGACAGGATATTCTCTGTAGAAAATACTTATTTAGCCCTAAATTCACTAGTCCAAAAACCAGATAAAGATACCATAAAAGAAGAAACTATAGACCAACATGAATATGGACATGAAAATCTTCAAAAAAATACAAGCAAATGGAATCCAGCAAAATAAAGGATTATACATCATGACTATGGGATTTATTCTAGGACCACAGGTTTGGTCTAACAAATGGAAAATTAACGTTCTGTACCGTGTCAGTATAATAAGAGATAAAAAGTACAGGATCATCTCAACAGACAATTAAAACTCCCCTTCATGAATAGAAACATCCAACAAACTAGAACTAGAAAGGAACTTCCTCAAGCTGAATGAAAAGCTCAGAACCTCATATCATACTTAATGGGAGAAAGAATGAATGCTAACCCCCACCCCGCCCCAAGAACAGGAATAGGAAGAGGCAGTGTTTTCTCACTTTTATTGAGTATTGTCCTAGAAAGTGTAGCCATGGCAGTTAGACAAGAAAATGAAATAAGAGGCATCCAAATTGTACAGGAAGAAGTAAAACTGTCTGCTCTTGCAGTTAACATGAAATTCTGTATAGAAATCCTAAAGAATCCACAAAAAATATTAAAGCGTATAAAATGAGTTCATGAGGTTGCAGGATATGAGATCAATATACCAAAATTAACTGTATACCTGTATAACTGTATACCTGTATAATTGCAATGAAGAATCTAAAAATGAAATAATTTCATTTATAATAGCATAAAAAAAGAATAAAATACTTAATGCATTTAACAAATGCATTATGAAATTACATAATGATGATGGTTGCGCAATCTAACTGTTAATATACTTAAAAACCATTGAATTGCATACTCCAAATAAATGGTGTGGTATGTGAATTATATCTCAGTGTAACACATATACACATATATATTTAATGTTATTAGTACCAAAATTGGGAAATCCTTGTCTGTGTCTATTTTATTCCCACTCCTAAAGCAGTACTCTTCTGAGGCTTCCACCCAGTGCCTCAGGTATTTTGAGGTATTTCCACCCTAGTTGGTCAGAGAGCAAACTATTGTAAGCCCTGTGTAAACCCTGGTCAATGTTTGACCTAGTGTTTTCTTGTGGTTCTTTCCTTGACCTCATGGAGGTCCCCCCACACATTTAAGGATGAGTACTTGGGCAGAGACCTGAGCGGACCCTTTTGCAGATCTTAGGAGCTCTTTCTGTGTGCATCTCTATCATCTCTGGCTTTCTGTCTTACAAATTCTAGTTCTCTTGTTCTCTGCAAAAAGTCACTCATAATGTTTACCTCATTTGTTTTTCTCGTCTCTGGGATCACGGTTCTGTGCTGTCTGATGTCTAATAGCTGAAAACAGTCTTTTAAAACTATAAAATTGTCCAGTTTTTTAATTGTTTAAAGTTAAAGGATAATTCTCACGCATTTAATCTTTTTGAATGAAAGCAAAAGTCAGGTGCCATTATTGAACATCACACATTAACGACAGAAGAGGGAGATGTGTGAAATTGCACAGCTATCCTAAATGATTCCTCTGTTCTAAAACTTCCAGAAAAATGATTTCACTTAAAAACTAAAAATAGTGGCATGCTGAGTGCCTCAATCAGTTAAGTGTCCGATTTCGGCTCAGGTCATGATCTCACAGTTCATGAGTTCGAACCCCTTGTTGGGCTCTGCACTGACAGCTGAGAGCCTGGAGCCTGCTTCAGATTCTGTGTCTCCCTCTCTCTCTGTCCCTCCCCCACTTGTGCTTGGACTCTCTCAAAAATAAACAAACATTAAAAAGATAACCAACTTAAAAATTAAAAATAGAAAAAGAACCGAATTCAAATCTTAAACAAAATGTTTATAAGAAGAAACAGAATAAAGAGCCACATAGCATCCTTACAGAAAATGAATGTGTGCCAGAAAGATGCCCACAAATGAAATAAAAACTATAACCTGCTACTTCAAAATACAATGATACTAGATACTAGATAAGAAAATGATACTAGATGTGAAAGAACAAATGAGAAATAGGAAAGCTTTGAAATGAGATGATAGGATTTAAGAATGATCTGTGTATTAAAGAATAAGATCAATTTAGGAGTGAAGAGTAAACTAGAAGGAACACTAAAGTGAATAAACATAACACATATACTTGAAGAGAATTAGAACTTGAAAAGAGAGATGTGCACATAATGGTTAACATAGCAGACCTGATGAGACAACTTGGAAAGACCTACTTGCGAGCTTGACCCTTAACTGGCATCTGGGAAATTTTCCAGCGTTCTCTGATATGAATGGCTCACTCTCCCTAAACTGTGAAAAGAACTTGGTTTATGCTAACTACTTGCTTGTTTCTGGGAGCTGGAATTTTGGTACATGTAAGGGAAAAGATGCCTATGTGACCAGCTTCCAGTGTAAACCCCAGGTGCTGAGTCTCTAATGTGCTTCTCTGGTGGCCATTTCACACATATCATCATAACTCAGTGCTGGGGAAATTAAACACATCCTGTATGACTCCACCAGGAGAAGACTTTTGGAAGCTTGCCCTTAGTTTCCTCCAGACTTTGTCTTATGTGTCTTTAACTTGTTTAAATTTTGCTTTGTGTCCTTTCACTGTTATTATTAATAGCTGTGAATATGGCTATATTCAGTGTCCTGTGTATTATCCTAAAGAATCACTTGGGCCCTTTTATATACCTTTCTTATTATTTTCCTCTCTAATGTACTTGGCATCTTTTAGGAATGTAAAGATACTCATTTTGTTAATTACAAATCAACTTGAAGTGATTCTACAATAAAACTGAAGTTTTATAATAAATAAGTTAATGGAAAGATTAGACACATGGTGAATGTATGAACTATGAAAACTATACATAGAGAACTATTTTCCACTATTCCACCATTTTATAGGTAATGGTAGGGGTTGGTTGTTTTTGTTTGTTTCAAGTTTCAAATTATATTTGAATAGGATCTTTGTAAGGGATTGGGCTTTGAGATAATATGTGTACCTTTAACTTCCTCTAAATCAGAAAGATTGGTTTTCATTTTTTAAAAAAACTGGGGTAGGGGTGACACAGAATCTTAAATTACTCTGGCAAATTTTCAGCAAGGACATTTTCCTCCCATTATAAAACTTCAGGGGGAAAGAAGCATCCTTTGTTTTTTTGTTGTCTGAAATATTAATGAAGTATTTTCCCATGTTACTTACCTGGATTTTTATCCAGGTTCACACAATATGAATTCCAGCCAGACAGTGTTGATGGGGTTCATTTCAAAGCACATAAAATTTGACTTTTTCCAAAAGGATAAATAATTTAGAATTGCTTGTTTATTTCATATCGATGATCATATCGATGATCGATGTTGAATTCCTAAGGATGCTGGTAGATAAAACCCTGAGTTCAAAAATATATATAATTCTAGTGGAAATAGGCACTGACAGGAGGAAATTTCTTTTGTATTTGGAAAGAAGAGCCCCACCTCCAAAATACATTATCAAACAAACATATGGGAAACCCAAAAGCCTATTAGGTTTTTATGTTGCTTAATAATTACTGTTTCATAGGAATCATTCCAATTTAATATTGCCCAGTGGTTGATCTCTTTTATTAGAATAAATACAGACGTGAGTTTCAAATAAACTCCTTGCTTCTCACTGTGTCTACTTTGAAATTTAGGGGACTTGTTCAATAAGGGGAAAAAACTAAAGCAAAACAAAAAACTGTATGCACAACTCATTAATACTGCCAATTAATAAAAGAACATATACTGTTTCTCTAAAGGTCTGGTTTTGTGAGCTAAATTAAGTTGCTTTAGTTGTTCAGTTTATTGGGTTCATTTTGGTATTATGAGTATCCAGTAATTATATCCAGTAAAAATATAGGTGAGGACTCTAAGCCTCCTCCCCCAGTGCTCTTTGTACTAGGCTGTGTGTTAGTACAAACCCAATTCTCTCATGCATATAGATACTTTTTAGCAATAGGGCACAAAAGCAGTCCTGTATTGGCGCCTGGGTGGCTCAGTCAGTTAAGCGTCTGACTCTTGGTTTCACCTCAGGTCATGATCTCATGGTTCGGGAAGATTGGGCCCCACGTTAGGCTCCATGCTGAGCATGGAGCCTGCTTGGGATTCTCTCTCTCCCACTCTCTCTGCCCCTCCCCTGCTTACTGTCTCTCTCCCTCAAAATAAATCAGTAAACATTAAAAAAAAATTTTTTTTAAGCCCTGTAAACTCCTCTGTGAGCTCCATGAAATTCTTTTTTTTTCTTTTTTTAAAAGGTTCTGACAGTGCCTTGCTTCAGAGGTTCATTGGAGGCATAGTAGGAGTAGGATTTCACTTTTAGTTGGAGTTAGGTGACAAAACTCTCAACTAATTGGTGGCACAGGGATTCTTTCAGAATCCTAAACCTGAGACTTCATTCTTCAGGGTATGGACTGTTGAGTTTACTAGTTCTTGTTGAGGGTGAAGCTAGCTGAGCAGTGTTTCTGGACAGTCCACAGATCTTAAATGTCACTTATTTATCTTACAGCTCTGGTGTTCATGGGCGATGAAGACAGCTAGCTGAGATGTTTTAGAAAAGGCTGTTGGATTATGGGTTCTTGATTAGTCTTTCAAACCAGATGAGCATCCCTGTAGAGTCTGTATTTGATGAAGGTACTCAAGTGTTAATCACTTCTAGTTAATCAACTTGTCAGGAACAGGGGAAGGAAATGACTTCTGTCCAAACACATGGGAACTGGCTAGATATTAACTCAAGTTCAGGCTATCAACTCTTCCAACTTGGATCTTTGACCATGGAGGTGTGTGAACACCTGTCAGCTACCCAGTAAATCACTGCCTAATTGTTTCTTTCTGAAAATAATGTTTTACATTTTATTATTGTCCCTGGGTGTTTTATGGACCTTTGTGAGCTTTATTCAAAGGAAACCAACCAACCAAGCCAAACTGGTTTTCCCATAAGAAAATGACAGACATTTGTTGAACATCTGTGTTCTGCTAGGCTCAGCAGGTGCTGCAAAATGTATGACATAAATAACTCTTGCCTTCAAGGAACTTAGATCTATTAATGAGGGTAGCAGAAGAACATGTAATTGCTGTAATACAAAGCAAATTAAGTTAAGTGCTCTAAGAAGGAGTGAAAGAGCTACACACACTTGCTGTCAATCAGTGTTAGAGTTTCTTCCTTCTAAAAATCATTAACAGGTTTTCGCAGAAGGTATGTCAAACCTGTCAGAGAAATCATGCTGCTAAAGGACAGTTCTTACTAGGCAGTATTCCTAATAAGCAGTAAGGTATTTCCTTTTCAGAGCTCTGGAGCTTTAGTTGGGAGAGTCATCTACAAGTGAAGGCATGTCTCTGAGCACAGGCTCTGATTTTAGGTTCTAGACTCCTGGATGGAACCTTCTTTCCATAACTGGCTTAGGAACCTGGGTTGTATTTAAATCTTATCACAGCCATGAGAGGTACAGTAGGTTTATAATGCAAACACTCATGCTTTTCCTCCAAATAGTTCAGTGACTTGCCATTTTTTCTTGCCTTTAAGAATAAGCTGTAAAATCTGGAGTACTGATGCATAGGGGCACTTGTACCCCGATGTTTATAGCGGCACTCTCAACAATAGCCAAATTATGGAAAGAGCCTAAATGTCCATCAACTGATGAATGGATAAAGAAATTGTGGTTTATATACACAATGGAGTACTACGTGGCAATGAGAAAGAATGAAATATGGCCCTTTGTAGCAACGTGGATGGAACTGGAGAGTGTTCTGCTAAGTGAAATAAGCCATACAGAGAAAGAAAGATACCCTGTGTTTTCACTCTTATGTGGATCCTGAGAAACTTAACAGAAACCCATGGGGGAGGGGAAGGAAAAAAAAAAAAAGAGGTTAGAGTGGGAGAGAGCCAAAGCATAAGAGACTCTTAAAAACTGAAAACAAACTGAGGGTTGATGGGGGGTGGGAGGGAGGGTAGGGTGGGTGATGGGTATTGAGGAGGGCACCTTTTGGGATGAGCACTGGGTGTTGTATGGAAACCAATTTGACAATAAATTTCATATATTGAAAAAAAAAGACTAAGCTGTAAAATCTGTAAGTGCTGTTGATAGAAACATAAGGGAATTGAATTACTGTATTAGGAATGCATTGATTAATATACTTTTTAACATGAAAGACTGCTAAGAACAAAATTGGAATTGTGCATACACTTGTTAATCATCACAGCTCACGGCGCCTGGGTGGCTCAGTTGGTTAAGCATCCAGCTCTTGATTTTGTCTCAGGTTATGATCTCACAGTTCATGAGATTGAGCCACATGTCGGGCTCCATGTTGAGTGCGGAGCCTGCTTGGGATTATCTTCTCTTCCTCTTCTGCCCCTCCCCTGTTTGTGCACACTGTCTCAAAATTAATAAATAAACATTAAAAAAATCATCACAACTCAATACTCAAGTCTATTTGCAAGTTAATTGAACTTTAAGCTCATTTGGGATAGTTGTACGGACATAAGGAAAATGTTAATTCTTTGAGCTTAAGGAAGTAATTTTTGCCACTTGGTTTTATACTCCACTAAAACATTAGTCCTATTAATTTGTGTTGTTAATTACAGAGTATATAACATTTGTTGCACCTATCAGAATGTTGATTAAAAGCTGTTAAAGGGTTCATCAAGATGACCTCATGCTAAAGAATAAGAGATGTTTTTAAATACTTTCACATATTTTTCTAACTAATTTCATAGCTTTTCCTAAAGATACCACCACATGCTCTGCTGATGGTAAAAGACTGTGTTTGGTTTTATTCCTGGAAATGTAAAAAAGAGATGTTAGTACCATTTATTTCCCTGTGCTTGTTTATGGTGTGAGACAACTATCCTTTTGCATCAGTCTGTTTAATGGCACCAGCATCAATGAAAGACAATATCCCAAAGAATACTCGTTTGCTGCTTTTGGTTTGACTTTCTGTCAAAGAGCTCATTTTTGTCATAATGGTATTGGAATTATCTTTAGTGCCTAAATTAGTTTTTCCAACTCCTTTATGCACTTATATCATGGCTCATGTTTCATTCTTTTACAGGAATTTTAAGCAGTTGTCTGGTGAAATGGAATTCATGACAATTAATGGAACAACATTAAGGAATCTTGAAATCCTACAGAATCAGGTCAGGTAAACATAGAGGGTAACTGATTCAAAACCCCTTTGAAAAAAAACTTGGAATAAAGTAGCAGTCTGTTCTTAAGAGTGCAGGTGAGAACAAGAATTTTGTGTTCAACTGATTACTCTGCCTGTACTCTTTAGTAGTTGATAACTGCAGCATCCATTTTTTTTGAGAATCAGATATATGAACTATTTCCTTAGGGGTTACTTTGAGAGCTATAGAACTTCTTTTTTACTTATTGAAGTGACATGCCCATCCTGATAATTTCTGTATCATACATTTCTTTGGAAAGACATCATCTTTGGAAATTAATATAAAGTGGATATTTTGTCTCCTTGATTATATCTTTTCTGTATACCTTAACTTTTCATTGAAATGTTTTGTCTTATTCATTCAGCATTTGAAACAAGTTACTGTGACATTCACTTAGATTGTAAGATGCATACATTTCATTTCACAAGCTTCTGTCATCATTTATTTGCCCTTTATTGATGAATTATGAAGATAATGGAGACATTAAATTGATTATTTTAATTTATTGAATTACAACTTAGAAATAAGATATTATATAATGTTAATATAAAGTCACAGAAATAAAAAGCAATTCCAAATCATTTGATAAGTAGTTGCAAAGCTGAATCATCTGAGTTAAATGGTTTAAAGCTCTTCAGAAATATTTATTACTGGGGTACCTGGGTGGCTCTGTTGGTTGAGCACTCAACTCTTGATATCGGCTCAGGTTATGATCTCATGGTTCATTAGTTCGAGCCCCAAGTTGGGTTCTGAGCTGACAGCACAGAACCTGCTGGGGATTCTCTCTCTCCCTCTCTCTCCTGCCCCTCCTCTGCTGTCTCTCTCTCTCAAAATAAATAAATAAACATTAGAAATGTTTCTTACTATTGTGAATTAAAGTAAATGCTGAATTTATTCTCCTGACTCCTAGATTTATGTATTACTAACTAGTTTCTCTTGTTTAGTTTCTTCATCTTCTAAGGTATCCTTGTATACTAGTCAGTCTTACTTTCATACTGTAACATTTGTTTCTTGTCATTACATTATCCAGAAATTGAGAATTATTCCTGCAAATTTTTTTCATCTACTCTGTATACATTCTCATGATAGCAAATGAGCAGAAGGAAGAAAAGGACATTTCTTGGATGAAGAAGAGCTCAGAGTCAGAGTATTCAGCTGAATACTTTGTTCCAGCCCTGGCATTCCAAACTTTCTTTATTCTGCCACATCCTTCCTGTTCAAATTCTACTGCTGTGGAGTCAGTTCTGAAATTAAATTCCTAAGGGAAAAATCACTTACCATTAAGGTACCCTTATCAGGACTTGGGCCATTATAGAAACAGAGGCTAAGAATTCACATCTTTGGCTTGTCTTTGCACTTGACTTTGGCCTCCATTACCATGGAGGTAATGAGGCGGGTAATGAGGGGGCTGGGTATCAGGGAGAGCAAACGAGTAATAGAGCTGTTTCTCTCCCACCCCTCCCTTTCTTGTCTGAGAGGGTTCTTCAGTGATGCAATAAATACTTGGAAAGTTATTCTTGTCCACTTTCCTCTTCCTGGGACCCTTTACTGTACTCAGGCCATTGGGGCTGTTGTTTCAGAAGGAATGGTGCTGTTGTTGATGTGGATTGCCCTGGTTAGTCAGCTCTGTCTGTCCAACTCATTCTCAGGCAGGCCTTCTGTGACCTATGGCTTTCGTGTGTGCTTTGTTTTAAACTCCTAAGGCCTGGCCGCTTTTGTCATCCCTTTCATAGTTAATTTCTGCCAGGTGCCATCATGTGTTAATTATGAGTCATTTCTCCTATACTTGGAAAGAAGTACCCTAAGGGAGGGACTGTATCTTAATACACCTTTGCTGGCCATACAACTGAGTACATAAGAGGTATTCTGTAAGTACCTGCTTGATGATTTGAAGGAAAAGGAAAAAGTTACAAAAAACTTAGGTGAAAACTGCAATCTTATGTTCCAAATGAGTCTACTGTTAATAGACTTTTTGAAATACCATGTAACCTTGGTTAAAATTAACTATCATCTCTAGTTAATTGTAAATTGTTTTTTTAGTGGTTCAACTTTCAAGTAGCAAAGCATAGATAGATAATTTTTTACTAAGGATTTAATAGAGCAGACTAAAATAAAATCCTTCCAGGGCGAATTCCTAGAGTGCAGTGCATTTTCACTTCGATCTCCAGTACCTTCTGCTTGTTCGGTGTTTTCATGAGAGCATCAGTCCTTAGAATGAGAACTCTGAGGTGGTGGAAGATACTGAATTGCTGAAGGAAATTAAATTATTTTCACTGTACTTGCCAAGGGAGAAAAGTATGTATTTTTAAGAAGCTTAGGACAAGCTTGTATTTTAAAAGATTTCTACATTAAAAAAGGGAGAGGGGTGGCGCCTGGGTGGCTCAGTCAACAGGTTAAGTGTCTAACTTTGGCTCAGGTCATGATCTCATGGTTTGTGAGTTTGTGCCCACTTTGGGCTCCCTGAGCCTGCCTCAGATCCTCTGTCCCCCTCTCTCTCTGCCCCTCCCCCACCTCTTTCTATCAAACATAATCATTAAAAAGAATATTTCTGAATATTTTTAGTTAACAAAACTACACAGACTGTCCCTTTTTGTGAAGATATCAATACTTTATATAGTGCATGTGTGTTCATATGTACATGCATTCGTCAAACATTAAACACCTGTTATGAGCTGCACTTTATGATAGGCATGTGTAACATTTAAAATTGAGGTATATGGAGGGGTGCCTGGGTGGCTCAGTTGGTTAAGCATCCGACTTGGGCTCAGGTCATGATCTCATGGTTCGTGAGTTGAGCCCTGCGTTGGGCTCTGTGCTAGAAGCTCAGAGCCTGGACCCTGCTTCGGACTCCGTGTCTCCCTCGCTCTCTGCCCCTCCCCCACTCATGCTCTGTCTATCCGAAACGAATAAATCTTAAAAAAAAATTAAAATTGGGGTATATGGAATAATTAAGGCACATGAACAATTAGCAGTTTGGGTATAAATACAATGTCTAGTTAATAAAACTTTTCTTCTGGTCTTTCTTAGACTGACATGAAAACCAAAGGAAGTTTACTTTGGGTTTTAGACCATACTAAAACCTCATTTGGGAAACGGAAGTTAAAGAAGTGGGTGACCCAGCCACTCCTTAAACTAAGGTAAAGGGAATTCTTTTTTGTGTGTTTAATCTGAAATTGTATAAAGTTGTGAAATTAAGTGTGTCTTAGCTTCCTTAAAACCAAAGTTACCATGGCTTAAAGAACAGAATTTTAGGGGTGCCTGGCTGGCTCAGTCAGAGGAGCATGTGATGCTTGATCTCAGGGTCATGAGTTCAAACCCTATGTTGGATGTAGAGATTACTAAAAAAAATAAATAAACTTAAAAAAAAAAAGAACAGGAGAACCTGCATGGCTCAGTTGGTTAAGCGTCCGACTTGGGTTCAGGTCCTGACCTCACAGTTTGTGAGAATGAGTCCTGCTTCAGGCTCTACGTTGACAGCTCAGAGCCTGGAGCCTGCTTCAGATTCTGTGTCTCCCCCCTCTCTCTGCCCCTCCCCTGCTCATGCTCTGTCTCTCTCTCTCAGTCATAAACAAATGTTAAAAAAAAAAGAACAGAATTTTAAATTGGGGAAGATTTTATTTTGTATCTGGCCATATGCTGTCTAATATTGTGAGGATCTGTTCCTTGTCCCAAGAATGAGTCTGCTTACAGGGCCAGTCAAAGGAAAGTGGGTTACCCAGTTAATATGGGTCTTCAGTAGTATAAGAGAGTTGGGAGGATGGGGCTGAAGAGATGGGGCACTGCCTTTCATAGAAGGCTTTGAAGGCTAGATGGAGTTGGTAGCCAGGGGAAGTTAATCCAGTGATTCTGAGCATGGGATGATAGGATCAGATCTGGGCTTGTTTTGTCCTTAGCAGTCTTTCATGTTAAAAAGTATATTAATCAATGCATTCCTAATACAGTAATTCAATTTCCTTTATGTTTCTATCAACAGCACTTATAGATTTTAAGTGGGGGAGGGAACAAACTTGTGGTGAGGTAAATTGGCAAGTTCACAGGAAGGTTCTGAGGGACCTGAGCTAACGCAGGAACAGTAGGGAATCTGAAAGAGGAGCCAGGTGTGACATATTTGGGAAAGTAAATGAGTAAACTAGGAGCCCCTTCAAGGAAGGTCGCTGAATCTGATGCTTAAAACACAGCTGTTTCCAAGCTTGTCTGCACCTTGCGGTCACTTGGGAAGCTTCACAGATACTGATGTCTGTGTCCAGACCCCCACAAATTGTGATTTAATTGGTCTCCATTGTGGCCTGGGAGTTGGAGGGTTTGAAAGTTTCCCAGGTGATTTCGATATGCAGATAAATTTGGGGACTCTGACCTAGAACAGTGTCTGTCACTTAGTAGGAGCTAAGTAGGAGCTTAGTAGGAACTAACATTCAGTAATGTTTATTGAATGAATGAATGCTGTTATTTATTTCACTTTTACTATGTACCACTATTTAGTACTCAAAATCATCTTCTGAGGTAGGTCCTTGAGCTGCGTAAACAAATTCAGAGCTTCAGTAACTTGTTCAATGATTCATAGCTGGTAGGGCCCAGATTTTAAAAGAGCATTGACTCCAGAGCCGAGCAGGCTCTTAACCATTCTGAACAGCTTCCTGAATAAATAGACCAGAACGAGTGTGGTGAGGTGTTAGAACTGCTGTGTATCAGCTCTGTCAACTGAGTGAGTCAGTCTAGGAAGTCCTTGGGTCCCACGTCATGTCCCAGGTGCCCACCTTCCCATGCCATATTCTCACCTTTGAAATGGTAAACTCCCTCCTCACAGGGTTGAGGTAAGGAATACAATGAGACAGTAACCCTAACTACCACATTTGAGCTCTTTATTACATGACAAGCGCTATGCTGGGGCCTTTATATACATGTGCTGCACAGCCGCCTCACTACTGGCTGCATTTTACGTTCAGCTTAGAAAGTAGTCTTCGGTAAAGATATCAGTGCTGGTGATAAGCTTTAGGACACTTACGTTGATAATGGTTACCAAATCACTTCACTTTAATTTTTCTTCTTGAGCATAAAGACCTGCAGATGAGGGAACCTGGGTAAAGAAAACATGCCACGAATGGAAGTAAAGTTGATCCTTGAACAGCACGGCTTTGAACTGTGCAGGTCCACTTATATGCGGATTTTTTCTGATGCAGTACATGCTATCAGTGTGTTTTTCTTAACGATTTTCTTAGCATTTTCTTTCCTATAGCTTACTTTATTATGAGAATACAGAATGTGATACATATATGAAATATATGTTAATCAACTATGTTAATAAGGTTTCTGGTCAACAGTAGGCTATTAGTAGTTAAGTTTTTGGGGAGCCAAAAGCTGTACTAGGATTTTTGACTGTGGGAGGGTCATTGCCCCTAATCCCCACATTGTTCAAGGGTCAACTTATCTACTTTGGTTCAGTACTGAAATGAGGTAAGAGTACCTTGTGGAGCAAAAGCAGACCAGATGGCTTTCTGCAGAGAGTGTGGAAAGACATCTACCTGAGCATCCACAGCACTTCTTACATTCTTCTTCGCTTGGTTGAAATATTCAGCAGAAAGAGTCAGTAGCAGACTTTTTCATGTAAATTAAAACTTTTATTTCTGTTGTTAAATTTGTTTTCTATAACCAGGATTAATTTGAGATAAATTCAGCAGACCATGTCGTATGCTCTCTAAGAGCTGAATTATGTATCTCTTGGGAGTCTTCTTTCCCAGGAAGCATGAAAGAAAATATGCCATGTGTTGAACACTGATGCTTTCCAAGTATGAACTTTAGACCAGCCTAACACTTACATAGTTGATAACAAACACACAAAACTTTTTCCTTTTAATTTTAGATCACAATTTTAAAGCTTTTATCTTTCTGATCTAAAAATAATTTCAAAAATCATTTGTTAAATCCTAGTTGCCCTTTCATCCTGTTCCCAGTACCTAGAGAAAATTGTCAGCTGATTAGTCAGTGGTTCAGCTGTGTATTTATTATTGTTTACACTGACTTAGGTGTCATGCAGATCACAGATCATATCAGTATGATTATCCAGGCTAATATTCTGACTCGGATGTTGGCAGCCTTTTAAAAGTTCATTCAGATCCTGATTTTCTTCTATAGCGAGATCATAGAACAAGAAATTGGTGACAAGCGTATTTAGCAAGATAAGGAAGGTCTTCCAAAGTTCTCCAGGAGCCCATTGTTTGTCAGTTATCCATGAATTCTCCCTCAAGAACTTCTTCGTATTTTCAGCCCATTTTAGTTCCAGGGCAATCACACAGATCATAAATCCAGGACCAACTGTTTTTTAAGTTTTAGAGGATTTTCCACTCCCGTCACCATTTTTTTTTTTTTTTTTGTATGAAATGGCCTCTTCAGTGTAGAATTTTACTAGTGACTTTTAGAAAGTATACATGACTTTTATCCTATACTTACTGTTTCAAAAACTACTTAGATTATTGACACTGGATTATACTTTATTGAAACCAAATTAGCTTCCCCCCCTTTTATTTATTTTTTTTCAGAAGCTGAAAGCCATTTTATTTTTTTATAATTTTTTTGTTCAGGTATAATTAACATACAGTGTTATATTGATTTCAGGTGTACAATATACTGATTAAACAATTCTATACATTACTCAGTACTCATCATGATAAATCTGTTCTTAATTCCCTTCACCTCTTTCACCCATCCCCCCTCCCACCTCTCCTCTGGCAACCACCAATTTGTTCTCTGTATTTAAGAGTCTGTTTCTTATAAATAGGTTATGCTTTCTTATGTGTTGTGACCTATACTTTTTATTAGTTCTCTAAGTTTAGGCAAGAAGATGCTTCACTGTAGTTCTCTGGCTTCTTCTTCTTCTTCTTTTTTTTTGGGGGGGGTTCATTTATTTATTTATTTAAATGTTTATTTATTATGGAGAGACAGAGCATGAGCATGGGAGGGGCAGAGAGAGGGGGAGACACAGAATCTGAAACAGGCTCCAGGCTCTAAGCTGTCAGCACAGAGCCCGACACAGGGGTTGAACTCACAAACCGCAAGATCATGACCTGAGCCGAAGTCCGACGCTTAACCGACTGAGCCACCTGGGCTCCCCTTTTATGTTTATTTTTGAGAGAGAGAGAAAACACAAGCAGAAGATGGGCAGAGAGAGAGAGGGAGACACAGAATCCGAAGCAGGCTCCAGGCTCTGAGCTGTCAGCACAGAGCCCGACGTGGGGCTTGAACCCATGAACTGTGAGATCATGACTTGAGCCGAAGTTGGACACTTAACCGACTGAGCCACCCAGGTGGCCCTCTGGCTTCTTCTTATAAATGAATGTCACATTGGCAAGTCATTAGTCCTAAAACCTTTTAATATTAAATTATGTTGAATTCATGTTTTGGGGTTCGATCTCTGAATTTCTTCTGCTTCTTTGAGTTGATACGATCTTGTCAATTTTTTATATATACACCATAGGCACTTGGTTGGTTTTGTCAAAAAACTTTGAAACATACATTGTTTGTTAATATTGATAGGGGAAAAGAAAACTTTGGAAAGTATGGGATGAGTCTCTAAAATGTTGTTTTAGGCAAAATATTAATTTTGAAGGCAGATTTGTTCATCTTAAAAGAAGGATTCAAGATTTGGTAGCTTACTGTAAATTTGAATATATTAAACAAAAACAAGTTGTGGATTTCCTTTTTGGATACCTCTTCTGCCTGCACCTTAAATGTTGATGTCACCCAGGGCTCTCTCCTGAGATCTCTTCTTACTTTCAGCCCTGCTTGAGATCTTATCTGGGGTCATCGTTTCTGTAGCTCACATGCTGATGACTTTGTCACATTATTTCCAGCAGCTCCATATTCACACATCTAGGACATCTCTGCCTCAGAAAACATTCAGTTTGAATGCCGAATGAAACAGATTGGAAACAAAGCATTTCCTTCAATGAGACAGTGATTTCCATGAGGCAGAATCTGAGAAATCAGTTCCTTCCCTTCTAGTGGATGGATTATTTTGTTCAACAGTGAAGATACTGGATTTCTGGCAAGTGGTAGTATTATATCATCTTGCCTTTTTGTAAAGTCACTTTTTATGAAAGGCAGTCAGATGAAAGGCTTTTTATGAAAGGCTTTTTGTTTATTGAGGAAACTGAGCATCTCCATGCCTCTGGCCTTGCCCTTCTCTGTTTCTGCTCTGCACTACTGATGGATTACTTTTAAAAGTGCATATCTGATGATGCTGTTCCCTACTGTTTACAGTTCCTACAATACACTGAGGTGTATTTCTGGACCTTTGTACGGTCTGTTTCCTTTTTCTAAAGTGGAAACTTGTACTCATCTTTGTTTCCCTTCTAGTTTGCTGCCTGCTTCTTCAAAGCATCCTTTGCTATTTCTCATCTTCTAGGTATCATTTCAATGTTGGCGTTTCAGAGGCCTGACCCTTAGGAGCTGAGCTTTCTTCCTTCCCTAAACCTCCTGAACCTAAACCCCTAAACCTCCCCTCACAACCTCTTCTCACTATCTCCTACCCCTACCCCTATGAACATTTCTCTTCCATGACTGTAATTGTCAAAATGTCAGTGATTCCCAGATTTCTCTCTCTCCTATTCTCCAGGCTTATATATTCAGCTTAGATTCATACACAGGTCGGTGCATCACAGAAACTTAATGTATTCAACCCTGTTCCTCCTCCTGGTTTCTCCATTCCAGGAACCAGCACTTACACTGAATGAGTTACTTAGACCAAAAATGGAAGTTATCCTGGACATTTCCTTTCTGACAGCCATGTCCAATCTAATACTAAGCCCTGTTGCCTTTAGCTCTAAAATATGTCTAGAGTCTGTGTATGTCTTGCCATCTCCACTGCCATCAGCCTGGTCTAAAGTATACCAGTTCTCACTTGGACAGCTGCAGTATCCGCCTAACTGATCTCTTTTTCAATATAAAGATGGAATCATGCCACTCCCCTGTTTTAAACTCTTCATTGGCTTTCCACTTGCTTCAAATAAAATTAAAATTCTTTAGGGGCGCATGGGTGACTCAGTTACTTAGGCATCTGGCTCTTGGGTCCAGCTCTGCTCGTCATCTATGGTTCGTGGGATCGAGCCCCATATTGGTCTCCACGCTGACAGCACAGAACCTGCTTGGGATTCTCTCACTTCTTCCCCTCTCTCTTTTCTCCTTCTCTCTCTCTCTGTTTCTCTCTCTGTCTGTCTTCTACTTGAACTCTCTCTCAAAATAAATAAACTTAAAAAAAAGTTAAAATTCTTGGGGCACCTGGTGACTCAGTTGGTTAATGTCCAATGCTTGGTTTTGGCTCAGGTTGTGATCTCACAGTTTCTTGGGTTTGAGACCCCCATCAGGCTCTGTGCTGACAGCACCAGTCCTGCTTGGAATTCTCTTGCTCTTCCTGTCTCTCTGCCCCTTCTTCACTTGCACTGTCTCTGTCTCTTTCAAAATGAATAAACTTAAAAAAAAAATTCTTTAGCACGGCTCTTCCCTGCATTCACACATTCATCATCTTCTGGTCACTCTGGCCTTTTGGTTTCTGAGCTTCTAAAAGTTTTTTCTCATTCTGTGGTCTTTGCATTTGCTGGGCTCTCTACATAGAGTGTTTTTCTTTTTCTCTTTAATCCTCAAATGACTGATTCCTTTTAAGCCTCACCTTTAAAGTGTCATTCTTCAGAGGTTTTCTCTGACCACCTAATCTAAATTGTGTTCCCTGTGTCATTCTTCGGTAGCATATAGGACTATGTATCATGGTTGATATTTGTTTTTTCTGTTTATTTAATATGTAGCTCTTACTAAATTGTGTGACAAGCATTTGATAAATATTTATTAAGTGAATTATTAAAATAGTGAGTCATTCAAGACCAAACTCAACTCCTTTGAAAAGTCCTCCTTTTCCTCCTTTCTTCCTCTATAGAAAGTTAATTGGTCTCAATTTTGTCCAGCCCCTACCCCTTCATCACTAACCGATACAGAATGCATGGGGGGCTCATAGTGCTTTGAATTTATAGATGATCAAGAAATATGAACAAATGAATCCATTTGAAAATGAATTCATTTGAAAATCGTAGGGTGAAAATGTTGTGACATTTTGACAATGTCAAATTCATTTTTTTTTTTTAATATATGAAATTTATTGTCAAATTGGTTTCCATACAACACCCAGTGGTCATCCCAAAAGGTGCCCTCCTCAATACCCATCACCCACCCTCCCCTCCCTCCCACCCCCCATCAACCCTCAGTTTGTTCTCAGTTTTTAAGAGTCTCTTATGCTTTGGCTCTCTCCCACTCTAACCTCTTTTTTTTTCTTTTTTCCTTCCCCTCCCCCATGGGTTTCTGTTAAGTTTCTCAGGATCCACATAAGAGTGAAAACATATGGTATCTGTCTTTCTCTGTATGGCTTATTTCACTTAGCATCACACTCTCCAGTTCCGTCCACATTGCTACAAAAGGCCATATTTCATTCTTTCTCATTGCCATGTAGTATTCCATTGTGTATATAAACCACAATTTCTTTATCTATTCATCAGTTGATGGACATTTAGGCTCTTTCCATAATTTGGCTATTGTTGAGAGTGCTGCTATAAACATTGGGGTACAAGTGCCCCTATGCATCAGCGCTCCTGTATCCCTTGGGTAAATTCCTAGCAGTGCTATTGCTGGGTCATAGGGTAGGTCTATTTTTAATTTTCTGAGGAACCTCCACACTGCTTTCCATGCGGCTGCACCAATTTGCATTCCCACCAACAGTGCAAGAGGGTTCCCGTTTCTCCACATCCTCTCCAGCATCTATAGTCTCCTGATTTGTTCATTTTGGCCACTCTGACTGGCGTGAGGTGATATCTGAGTGTGGTTTTGATTTGTATTTCCTTGATAAGGAGCGACGTTGAGCATCTTTTCATGTGCCTGTTGGCCATCCGGATGTCTTCTTTAGAGAAGTGTCTATTCATGTTTTCTGCCCATTTCTTCACTGGGTTATTTGTTTTTCGGGTGTGGAGTTTGGTGAGCTCTTTATAGATTTCGGATACTAGCCCTTTGTCCAATATGTCATTTGCAAATATCTTTCCCCATTCTGTTGGTTGCCTTTTAGTTTTGTTGGTTGTTTCCTTTGCTGTGCAGAAGCAAGGGAATTAAAAGCAAAAGTGAATTACTGGGACCTTATGAAGATCAAATTCATTTGAACAAATGAATCCATTTGAAAATCATAGGGTTCTCATTAGACTTTGCAAATAAAGGCACACCTATGTGAGAGAAGTTTCTTTTTCTAAGAAAAACAACTTGATTTTAAAAGAACCTTAGAAGCAGGTTTCCTTCATAGGATTCCCTGTTTTCGTGCAACAATCGCTTAATTGGGTCTGAGAACATTAACACTTAACAGTGGAAAATATGGTTTGCCCACATCTTGCATTCTTGTCAATTGTTAGTGGAATTAGAGTAAATAGAAGTTCCTTGGTGAAAGTCAAGTGACTCAGTAAGGAAGCCAGGTTGGGTGATGGGAAGGGGCCATCTTCCCACCTTTGGCACAGCTGGTTTTAAGTATCGTGTAAAAGGTTTGACTCATAACTCTGACCACGTCTAAATTGGAATTTTTTTGTGTAGAGTTATTTGGGTGCACTCTAATTTTCCTTTGGTTCTTTAAGGCCATACCTGTGGAATTTGAATTCCATAATGGATGATTTAGATAGTGTATTAGTTCGCTAGGGGTAACAAAGTATCACAAAGTGGGTAGCATCAACAACACACATTTGTGTCACAGTTCTTCCTGAGGCCTCTGAAGGAGAAGCTGTTCCATACCTGTGTCCTGGCTTTTGGTGGTTTGCTGGCGATCTTTGGTGTCATTTAGCTTGTAGATGCACCTCTTTTCTGTCTGCCTTCACATTCACAGGGTGTTCTTGCAGCGTGCTTATCTCTTCACATGACATTCTTTCAGTAAGGATGTAATCTTACTGGATTAGGGGCCTACCATATTCCAGTATGACCTCATGTTAACTAATTACATCTACAGTTACCCTATTTCTAACTAAGGTCACATTGCGAGGCACTGGTGATTAGCTCTTCAATGTGTATTTTTTTGTTGACACAATTTAGCCCATTACACGTAGGCTCAGTAATTTCATATCTTTTCTTCTTTGGGCACAAGCAGATTGAATATATTCATCTCTTGAATGGAAACAAGTGTTTTGATTCTCATTTAAATATATTGCACATGTATTCAACATCTGAAGTGACATTGTAAAGAACCATCGAATTTTGTAAGTTGTGAACATTGTGCACTTTTGTGCCTGCAGTACAGTATTCTGGAAAATCATTCATCTAGCTTATCTTTGAAAAACGTTCTATTCTGCGTCTATCCAGGTGAAGGTATTTACACAAAATGTTAGATTGATTTAGGGATCAGAAAGAGACATTTATATGTGAAAAAAAAAAATAAGGGAAATGTTTGGGTAGAAAGGAACAGAGGTCCAAATCTAAGGGTTGAGGAGAGAAGGGTAGCCAAGATGGGAAGGGAGAGAGCTGAGGGCTAAGAGGTAAGATGTGTTACTCTGTCAGGGGGTCTTGTGTGGGAGTGGAAATAAGATGGCAGGGCAGGAAACTTAACGTCTGACTGTGTTGTGTATTTTAGTCTGTGATATGTCTATTCTTTCAAATAGTTATTCCATCATTTTATAGAGGGGTAAAACTGAGACTCAGGTTAATTATCCAAGATCATCCAGGTAGCACATAGGGCTCATCTAGAATCATACTTCAGGAGTTATTGAGACTTTACCTTCAGTTCTGACGCCCTCACTCAGTTGTGTCACTTTGTACAAGTTATGAATTTTCATATACCTCTGTTTCTTCACCTGTAAAATGGGAATTATAATACCTTCCTCACTCACAGTGTTGTTGTGAGGACCAAATGAGACAGTATATGCAAAGAATTCCTGTGGTTCTTAGCATCAGTTATGTGGTTAAAATAGCTGTTGTCTTTAGAATTGGTTATAATTTATAACCAAAAAACTGGAGGCAACCTAGCTATTAGTAGGGGAATAGAAAAATAAATTGTAACCAGTCTTACATTAGAATAATGATGCAGCGGTTAAAATAAAGACAGTCGTATGATGACCCAGCTGGAGGCTTCCAGGGATGACAGGGCAGAGGCTGTGCACTGTTGTCAGCTGTCTAGCATCTGTCTGGTTGGTTCTGTATCTGGTTCTTGCCTGTGTTTTATCTTTTGCTTGTAGCTACAGTCAGGATTGTGAGGAGAGTTTACAAGGAGCACTGGTGAGTAAGTCGTGTCTTTATCAGTCCCCTCTCAGAATGGTGCCACCATTGGTAATTGAGCTCTTTCATTTTATGTGGCTGGGCTTGGATCACAGCCTTTCTCTTTTACTTAGTGCTCTGAACCTGAGTCCTGGGAACTTAGGAAGCTCAGTCTCATGTTCTGATTGAGTACACGTTAATGTGTTTGTTAACACTAAAGGTAGTACATTGGCTGGAGAAACTAAGTGCTTAACAGCAGCAACAAAAAACACCACACGGTTTGATAGTTCTAATAGTGGAAATTTTTATTATTGTTTTTTTTAATGTTTATTTTTGGAGAGAGAGAGACAGAGTGTGAGTGCAGGAAGGGGCAGAGAGAGAAGGAGACGCAGAATCTGAAGCAGGATCCAGGTTCTGAGCTGTCAGCACAGAGCCCGACACAGGGCTTGAATCCATGAACAGCAAGATCATGACCTGAGCCAAAGTCGGACACTTAACCGACTGAGCCACCCAGGCACCCTTAACAGTGGAAACTGGTTTCTTCTTTATCTTTGCATAAACAAACCGTGGCCTTTCCCTGGGTGGGCTGGATTGCGGGTGGGCTGGAACTCTTTACATAGGCATTTAGGAACTCCACAGCCTATTCAGTCTTAAACGTGTGATTTCTGAGGTCAACCTGGGTATTGACATCCAGCCAGAGGAAAGGGACAGGGTATGGAGGACATATTTTTGGTTCACCAAGTCTCGCGGTGAGTGGTAAATTTCTGCTCACATGTCATTGGGTAGAACTCATTCTAATGGAATCAGAATGATACCCCTTAACTGCAAGGCAAGTTAACAGATGTTTGTCAAGGACAAAGAAGACATGTTTGATGACTGCCTAGCAGTCTATTGCCAGAGATGGGCTATCCTTTTTTTACCTGTGTATAGTTGTGTTTCAACTGTGTAGTACTTTTTTTAAAAAACATTTTAATGATTAACTTATTTAAATTTCTAAATAGGCAATACCTTCACATAGTTGCAGAGTTTAAAAATGTAAAAAGATAATATAGTGAAGTATTTGTCTTTTATCTCTGCCCCACATCTGTCCAGTTCCTATTGGATAATCATGGTGGTTATTTTCTTGTCTGTCTTTCCAGAGACTTTTTGTTTTAAAAGCAAATAAATAAATATGAATATGTATATTCCTGCCTCCCTTTTTCTACGTGGATGGGTGTGTAATATACACAGAACTCTTTGCTTCTTTCCCTTGGTGATATAAGATAGTTATTTTAAATTTTGTGTTAGTCTTTCTCCATTACAAGATGTTGTTCCTACTCTTAAGGAGTTTCTAATCTAATTTGGTCAAGGTCTAATCTAGTGAGGAGGATATGCAGGTAGGGAAAGCTTTTGTACCTAAGATAAAATACTTATCTGGTACACACTGTACAGTTCAATGCTATAATTAGAGCAAATGAAGAATCCTTTTTTAATTCGAATTAGATTTTTAGAGAACTTCATAAGAGAATTAAGTGTGCTAAGTTTATTCTTGGCATTTAAATCACATAAACCATTGAAATTAGCAAAACTGAAAATTGTCGGTATTAGGAAATAGGTCTCTGACTATTGGCTACATTTTTGTGTAATTATTGAGAGCACTAAGTACATTCTAGTGATAGTTAATTCTCTTGAATAATTAAATGACTTTTATTTTGGTAAACTTATATGTTTAGAGTATTAACAGTGTTTTTCTAATTCATGGCTCTGGCCTAAATGACAAAGTAATAAAATGTTATGTATTTCCTTCATTTACCATTTAATTTATATTAACAAAACTAAATGCCATTTTTTAAATGTTTATTCATTTTTATGAGTGATGGGGGGGGGAAGTGGGAGAATGAGAGAGAGAGAGAGAGAGAGAGAGAGAGAGAGAGAGGACAGAGGATGTGACGCAGGCTCTGCACTGACAGCAGAGAGCCTTATGCAGGACTTGAACCCATGAACTGTGAGATCGTGACCTGAGCCCAAGCCAGATGTTCAAGTGACTGAGGTACCCAGGCACCCCCAAATACCATTTTAAACTCTCTGGAACTTGTTGCACTGAACTGCATTATGAGGCCCAGTTTATTCTTTGTGATTTCCCATTTTCCATGACCCTGCCAACACAGCATTCAGCTTTGGTGACTGTGAATTTCCTCAGCCCAGTGAGACACACAGTACTGCTCATAAATGGAAAGGAAGATTAGTAGGTGGTGCATAGCTGAGAGCTGAGATTGATTGGTGTTGACCCCTGCGTCTTTGCCTTTGCTATGTGACTGTATGAGCAGAAAGTGCTGCTACCAAGAAAAAAGTGACCCCATGTGCCTCTTATCTGAATGTCTGCCCTGACTTAGTGCATATAGAGGAACTAGTGTCTCTTGGGATGCTTATCTTGGGAGCCTGTAGCTGGTCTCTGCTTTGTTGTGTAGTAATAGGCCTCCATGGAAGTCTAAACTGGTTCATGTGACCAGCAGTAAATGGAAGCTTTCATTTGTGCTGAGGAAGAGACATACAGGAGAGAAGGAGGAGGAAGAATTGGAGATCTTTTCCTTCTTGGCTCTTCCAGCTTTATTTTTCTTTGTGCCTTTACTAGGAGGGATTTTCAGAGTATATCCCCTCAAAGTGTTGTGGGAGGACTTCATTTCCTGTGGCTGTAATGTCATAAACATTGCAGAGCTTTTTAAATAATAATAATAATAATAATAATAATAACAACAACAACAACAACAACAACAGTAATAATAATGGGAAAACCTAAGGGAACAGATTGAAGAAGGAGCTAGAAATGGAAGTGAGTTGACTTTGCTGTTGCCATTGTCCCCTAGCCTCTGCAGGTGTTGGTAATCAAAAGGATTGGATTTTTAAGAGCCTTGTGGGAAACTGCAGGGAAGGCCTTGTGTCGGTCTTAAGTTAGGGAGGCCAGAGTAATGTGAGACCCTCAAAGGATCATAATCTCACTGAAGAGAGGGGACAAAGAAATATGTCTGTCTTGGCCTAGTCTTTACAAAGGGAAAATTTTCCAAGAACTCTTAACCCAGGTCCACCCTCACTCAGGTTTGCTATTCCAATTTGTACTATCTGTGTGGTCTGGCAATTTCCAACTTGTGAAAGTTGTTTTAAATGGTCCCATGCTGGGGCTCTTGAGTGGCTCAGTCGGTTGAGCATCCAACTCTTGATTTCGGCTCAGGTCGTGATCCCAACATCATGGGATCAAGCCCCATATTGGTCTTCACATTGAGCATGGAGCCCACTTAAGATTCTTTCTCTCTCTCCCTCTCTCTCTCTCTGTCTCTCTCTCCCTCTGCCTCTCTTCCTGCTGTCTCTCTCTCTCTCTAAAGACAAAAGAAAAAAAAATGATCCCACACCTCAGGGTTCCTAGCAGAAGCAAATGCAAAGCTTCCCCGAAAGGATACACTCTCAGTCCAGGCTTCCTAGGAATCCCAAAAAGAAAGCTCTACGATAAGCTCAGAAGCCACAATTACAACAGTCACGGGGAAACAAGTAACCATGGCTGTGAGCAGAAATTATAAACAGCAGAATTAGAATCCAAGATATTCAGATAATGAAATTATGAAAGATAAATATCAAACTACCAAGTTGAAAGAAACACAAAAGAAAATGAAAAATATGAGCACAGAACAAAAATGCCATCAAAGGAGAGTAGGTTGTTTTTTAAGAAGAACTGCATACAACTTTTAGAAACAGCAGATGGGTTAAACAGGAATAGATGCATTTTAGTTAAAATGCAAGGTAGTATCTGAAAAACTTACCTGGCATGTAGCACAGAGAGACAGTATGATAAAATGTACAAGAGATTGAAAGAGAATTAGGTGGTCAAACATAATGCTCATTAGCTTTCCAGAGGAAAATTGGAATAGGGAGAGAGACATTATGCAAAGAGATTGTCCTTTGACAATTCTTTATTAGGATGAGAATTTCTTATATTTCATGCAAGATATAGATGCTTAGGTTTTGAAAGCACATGGACCCAAAGTGCATTTGAGAACACAAAAACCCACATTTCAATAGGTCACACTGAAACTATGACACTAAAATCAAATGTAAAAATATTAGAGCAGAGAGCAAAGAAAGATCACTTGTAATGCCCTAAAAATTATATAACTGATTTGATTTCTAATTCCTGTACTTCATTTGCTTTCTTTCAGTGATTTCTTTTGGATTTGTTGAATTTTTTTTTTTTTTTCATTTATTACCACCCATTCCCTGCCCAAAGCTCCGTGGTTTGTATTGCCTTTTCCTGTTGTCTCTTGTTTCTGTTGATTTTTACTCATTTAGTTGCTTTTTATACTTGATTGTCTTTGTGCACTGGTTCTATTCTTTGAACATTTATTTTAAGAATAATGTGAAGGCTAGGATGAAGGTGGCTTTTCTTCTTGTTTGCTTCTGCCAGGTTCTTGGTGGCATGGCCAGTCTGGGACCATCTTAATTTGAGTTCAGTGTTTGATATGTTCTAGTCCATCCAAATGATGCTAACCGAGGCTGTGAGTTCATCTTTCCTATGAGGCCAGTTCACTTTCTGGCAGAATCTTCTGGTATATCTCTTTAGTACAAAAGTGGCTTTGACTGCTGGATTACTTCTCTGGGTTCTTGTTTTTTTAGATTTTGGTGTAGTTACTCCTTACCATTTTGTTAGTTCTTGGATACTTTTATGAACATGTTTTTTATGTTTCATGTGGCTTTTTAAATTGTCCTCATTAGAAGGATGGTCTGAAAGTACTGGTTCCCACCATTACCAAAAGCAAAAATCATATTATGCTCTTTTCAGAGACTCAAGTTTATGTCTTAAATTGGTAATGGATGGTAGCTGTCAGAGAATTGTTCTGCTTAATATTCTGAAAAGAGTGAACTGTGGTCTGTTACTAAAATGATGCATCATTAGAACAGGAGAAATAAAAATCCTTAAAAGCTTGTTGGGTGATTTATAATTTGCAACAGGGTACATATTCACAATAGCACTTTAGAATGTAATTTCATAAGTAAAATAAAAACTTACTTTCGTGGTGTGTAAGGTTCTGAGCCTGATGTTTGTGGATGACTCATACTCCATCTCTTTACATGTTCCTTCTTCCCTCTCCTTCGCTGCCTTATCTATCACAACTCCTGCTAGTTTGACCTCTTTAATGTCTCTTAAAATATGTGCCTTTTCATCCCTCTATTCTCTACCCAAGTTCAGATCATCAAAATCACTCCCCTGGATTACTGAAACAGCCCTCCTGCCACCATCCTTACGTCCTTTCACACATTAACCGTTGGCCCTCATTGTTCTCAGGATAAAGTCAAAGCTCCTGTGTGGCCCGTGCCCCTCACATGACCATTCGCTACCTAGCTGCCTTGCTGCTGTTGTCACACTCTCACACTGTCACCCTCCATCTTCCTGTACATCTGCCTGTGCTCCTTCTACAATTGGCACTTTTGTAAACACACAGTAATTGTTCATTAAGTGAAGGACTGAATGACGTGTGTGAAGCTAAGGAAATTCAAGTAATCATAAGCCCTCTTACGTTTCTGTTAGAAAGCTGTGTAGGTAGTTGGTTTAGCCATATTGCATGAGTACTATATTAATGTCTGAATTTAATTTATTAATTATATATCATCTGTCTTTAGAGCAAACTTCAGTGAAAAGTCAAAGCAGAAACAAACAACAAAACACTACCTCTGTTCAGTAGTTTGTATTTGAGCTTTCCTCCCCCATATAACCTTATGTTAGAATTATAGAGGTTTCTCCACAGATAGCAACCAGGAGGTAAAAACTTCATCACATGTCCTTACAGTGGCAACAGCTGTAGGTTACACACTGTATTTCTGACTGATGACCACACACAACAGATAATAACATCATTACCCAGTTCATCTTCAAATGTGAAGGACTCCAGTGCCACTCACTTTTAGTCCTTGGGTCTTTTGTGCTAAAGAAGAATCTTTGTCATCCCCAGGACCTCAAGTGTGTGGTTTTTTGTCACATGGAATGAAATGACTCAGGTGCCTTATTTTATTTTGTTTAGGATGTGTCATGCTGTGAGGTCAAATGTAGACTACTATAGGGCATCTTGAAATAAGCATTTTTATCATCATAGTTGACAGTTACTACTTCCTGTTTTGTTGACTGTCACAATCACTGAATGTTTCTTATTGATTGCACCAAAATAATTTTTCTCTCTTTTGGTGATCTCACATATTATTTTATTAGGGTTATTTGGAATTCTTGTTAACTGCTCCTAATTAAAGAACAGTTCCAAGATATACAGACTCTTTAAAAAACTTGATTAGAAGTCAGCTTATTAATTTGCATTGTGATCTGCATATAGGAGCTAAAAGTAGCTCCCCCAGTGGTGAGAAATTTGTGGTAAACAGTGCCGCACACCCTGTCACCCTCTCCCTGCCTGTTTTAGACACCTGGAAATGCGTATGGCATTCTTTCTCAGTGTAGCCTAGTAACCAGTCTCAACACAGTACTTCAGGTCCCCACGACCAGTCAGATTTGGCCCTTGAGATCCCAGGGCTAGCTTTTCTTGTGTATTTCTTCCTTGTTCACTTTGCACAGAATATATATTTTTGCATGTTTGCGCCTTATGGCTCTACACACAGTTATTTTCAAACTTACATTTTGGGTGCTGTTTCTTCCTCCTCCATTATGTTCTTTGTGGTACCTACCAAACAAATTGTCTAAGCAAATAAAGATCACTGTAATAACAGTGATGATAACTAATGTGTATTGAGTGTTTACTATGTACCAGGCACTGTACTAAGTGCTTAACATGCATTATTTCATTGTAATCTTGTAACAACTCTGAGTTAGAGACCACTATTCTTCCCATTTTAAAGATGGAGAAACTAGGGCAAGGCTAAATAACTGGTAAATGGCAGAGCCTCGATTTTCACCAAAGTCACCTGCCTTCTCAACCCCAATTTTTAACCTCTGAGCTGTTACCTCCTTAACCAATGAAGGCTGGGTTAAAACCAGAATGATCATAGTAAATATGCTTTTGCCTGTGCTGTCATTGGGCTAAAATAAAAATCCAGTACCTTTGTATTTTTCCAGATTGCAAACCAACTTAGCACAACATTTTTTGTCTCTTTCTAAGAAATTTATAGTTTTATATCTATTTTTAAAAAAATCTTCTGGAAGATTTCATAAATACGACTTAGGTTTTTATTAACCTCTTTTGCTTTTATCTTTCCATATCTCCAACAACCTTTATAATTTTTGAGAGAGTAGCTATCTTTGTAGGCTGTCTTATACGTTCACAGATGGTATTATTCTATCTGTCCTCATACCATCTGCAGCATCAACCTAGTCTATTCCAATTGGTGTTATCTTTCATTTATGCAGGAGTGAGTTATTAAAATAAAACTTTATATTTGTATAGCATTTTGGGTAAACGTTAGGGTAAAACATGGATTTATTTTATCACAACAATCTTATGCAAAGAAAATTTAATTTTTTATTTTTTTCACCTCTTCCTGAATTACTTTATATGTAGTCTTTGGAATTGAATTGAATTGAATTCAACAACTATTTATTGAACACATATTATGATCCCAGACCTGTGAGAATGAAGAAATGATCCCTGTTTTCACTGAGCTTATAGTCCAACAGAAAAGACAGAGAAGTAAATATAATTACAATTTCCACTATGGAAAGACTGTAGAGGGTCATGTGGAAAAGGATGGCAAAGGATTAAATTTGGTCTAGTGAGCCCAGAAAGCCCTTTCAGAAGAAGGGTACGTGGGAGTTTGCCAAACCAAGTAGAGCTGGTAGGCAGTAGGGAAGAGGAAGAGAGTCTTCAAGGCAGAGTGGGCAGCAAATGAGGAGGCTCCGATGTCAGAGAACTTGGACTAAGATATTGGATCAAGTTCATTCTGACTGAGACTTACAGAGAGAGGAGGAGTGGCAGTGGTCAAGGTGAGACTTGAGAGGTAAGGTAGGCAGGGGTACTGGTTACCACAAGGTAACCAGTTGTCTTGTGGGTCAGTGAAGGAATCTAGATTACTGGCAAGTCATTGATGAGCTGAAAGCAGAGGTAAGACATGAACAGATTTGGGTTTTAGGAAGACTGCTCAGACTTCTCAGTATGGAGAATGGATTGGAAAAAGGGACAGAATTAGATAGATCTGGGGAGGAAAGTTAGGAGGCTCTTTTTGTAGTCTGTGTGAGACATGATTTTTACTTACACGAGGGTAATGGCAGTAGAGATGAAAGAAATAGACCGATTTAAGGGACCACTTCACTGAGAATGGAGGAACCAGTCTATATGTTTACAAAGCTCTGGCGTGTTCTGTATCATGCTGAACCAAATGCCTGTTCTACATAGTAGAGCATGAGCCAGAGAAAAATGGAACAAAAATGAAACCAAGTTAGTATGCATTTTGTAAATAGGCATGACCTCACAGAGTAGTTTGAAGGGTAATAAGGAGAAAAGAAATTAATTAGCTGCCAAGTACCATACTCAATTTAACAGTCATCTGGGCAGGATTTGATGTAAGGCTTGCCCTTCACATCAGCATGTGTGATATCAACAGAATTTTGATAGACAAATGTGTATTCAGTAGCTGATGTTTCCCTTTGCCCCTAAATGTCAGTTCCTTCTTTCATTTGCTTGCTTGCTCATTCTTTTATTCATTCAAAAAAACATTTACTGAGGGCCCACTAAGATACGTTTCTTATCTCAGTCTTTAATACCACATTATGGCGATTGTAACTAGTATAGGCCTTTAGTGTTTATAGGTACTAGATGGGCCACATCTCATTTAGGACACAGTTAGTTAATCAGGTTTCCATTTTAAGTTGACAGTTATGCCATTTCCTCCCAAGCGGCCCACCTGTCACTTAGGGTGCAGCCACTGGTGAAATCCTGCAACGCTGTCTGATATCATTTCTTCTGTATTTTCTGTTGCTGTTCTGAGTCTTTGCTCAGGTTCTGTATGCCTGATCCCATTTTGGTCAAACAGTCAATCAGTTCAGCCACCACCACCAAGTCTTCTATCAAAGTAGTTGGCTGAGTGAGGTTTTTTTTTTGACGGAGGTGATCAGTCGTTACAGTCAGAATGGCAAATTCTCACTTGCCCATTGTAGACTGTTACATTAGTCAAAGGAAAACAAGCGGTTGTAAGAAATGAATCCTCAATCTCGGTGGTTTAAATACTATAAAAGTTTATTTTTTGCTAATGTGAAGTCCAGCTGGTGGCAAATGTGGGAGCAATGGGTTTTCTGCTACAGTAAAGGGACCCAGGCTGAGAGAGTCTTCAGGTGGCTCACAAGATTGTTCTGGTCCCAGCATTCAGCTGGGAAAGAGCAAATGTGAAAGATCACACAGGAGGTTTTTATGAGCCAGAGCTAGCCTTGGCTTAATCCTTCCTGCTTGCAGTTTATTGTCTACAACTTGAGTACTTGGCCATACCTAATTGCAGAGGGAAACTGGGAAATGTCTGTGTGTTTGCCCCGGAGGAATGGAAAACCTAATGAGCCAGGTTCTGCTCCACAGAGCTAACGTCTTTCCTTTTGTGATACTTGCTCTTTTATTCAAATGAAAGGGGCAGGGAAGGGCCAGAGGTGTGGAGGAGGAGTCTCTTTTGTGTTTTCTAAGTAGCTGTTGTCTCAGTGCTTGGACAGGAGAGTGGGAAATGTATCTGTTCTGAATTCCTAATATAACTTATAATTGTTATTACTCTGTTCTCACAGGGAGATAAATGCTCGACTAGATGCTGTATCGGAAGTACTCCATTCAGAATCCAGTGTGTTTGGTCAGATAGAAAATCATCTACGTAAATTGCCTGATATAGAGAGAGGACTCTGTAGCATTTATCACAAAAAAGTAAGTGTGATAGACAGCAGTTCTATTAAAACTGGCAATGTTCTTCAGCATGAGGATCCCAGATATTAAAACATCTCAGAGTTTTATTTTTGTTATTATTTTGTGAAATCTTAGAGATCATGACAGAATTCTTAAGAGAATTAAATTATACAAGTTGAAGGTATTCCAGTTTTTGCATTGTAGAAAATAAAGTTTGCCCATTTCTGTTAACTACAACAACAGATAGAAGCCTTTCTGGTATAATACAGGATGTTCTTATGTTGCATCCTAAAAATGTGGACCATCATCACAATAGGAAATTTCTTAGACTAGTCAGTTTTAAAAAGAGATGCCTTATTTCTTTTGACCCCAGAACAACTTCTTATTTAACTCTTCCAAGGGAAAGATCTGCTATTATGTTTGTGGTGGTATCGCTATACAAATAAGTTTGGGTATGGAAGGTAAGCAAAAAGCATTATTGTGACTTTCATCACTTAAGCTTTACAGTTTGTTATAACAATCAATAACAAAAGAGGTTTTCCCCATGAGGCTAGCAGGAGATTTTTCAACAGAAACTTTGTAAGCCAGAAGGGAGTGGCACGATATATTAAAAGTGCTGAATGGGAAAAATCTGCAGCCAAGAATTTTCTATCCAGCGTGGCTATCATTCAGAATACAAGAAGAGATAGAGTTTCCCCAGACAAACAAAAACTAAAGGAGTTCGTGACCACTCAGCCAACTCTGCAGGAGATATTAAAGGGACTTTGAGTAGAGAGACCAAAAGTGAAGTCTAAAGGTAGGAAACCCAAAAGCAATAAAAATGAATATTTCAGTAAAAATCAGTCAAGGAACTCACCCACAAAAAAGGATATAAAATATAATAACATATACCTAAAATGTGGGGAGGAGAGAAAAACGGTTTCAAACTTGAATGACTGTCAACTTAATATACACTGCTACATGCAGATTACATAGTAATCATATATGAAAAACCACTAATAAACTTGTAAAGAATAAAGAAAAAGAAATCTAAATATATCACTGAAGAAAATCAGCAAAATGAAAGAGAAAGACAAGAAAGGATCAGAGAAAGTCTTCAGAAACTACCACAAAATAAGTAATAAAATGGCAATAAATACATATCTATCAATAGTTACTTTAAATGTAAATGGACTAAACACTCTAATCAAAAGACATAGGGTGACAGAAAGAATAACAAAACAAAACCCATCTATATGCTGCCCACTAGAGACTCATTTTAAACCTAATGACACCTGCTGATTGAAAGTCAGGGGATGGGGAAACATCGACCATGCAAATGGATGTCAAAAGAAAGCCAGAGTAGCAATACTTACATCGGACAAACTAGACTTTTAGGCAAAGACTGTAGCAAGAAGGGCACTATATAATAATAAGGGTGACAATCCAGCAAGATGAAAAAAACAATTGTAAATATTTATGTACTCAAATACATAAACAGTTAATAACAAACATAAATGAACTAATCACTAATAATAATACACAGGACACCATCAAAACCCTAGAGGAGAAAGCAGGAAAAAACCTCTTTGACCTCAGCTGCAGCAATTTCTTACTCGAACATCTCCAAAGGCAAGGGGATTAAAAAGCAAAAATGAACTATTGGGACCTCATCAAGATAAAAAGCTTCTGCACTGCCAAGGAAACAATCAACAAAACTAAAAGGCAATCGATGGAATGGGAAAGATATTTGCAAATGACGTAAAGGGTAAAGGGCTAGTATCTAAAATCTATAAAGAACTCACCTAACTCCACACCCGAAAAACAAATAATCCAGTGAAGAAATGGGCAGAAGACATGAATAGACACTTTTCCAAAGAAGACGTCCAGATGGCCAACAACACATGAAAAGATGCTCAACGTCACTCCTCATCAGGGAAATACAAATCAAAACCACACTGAGATACCACCTCATGCCAGTCAGAGTGGCTAAAATGAACAAATCAGGAGGCTATAGATGCTGGAGAGGATGTGGAGAAATGGGAACCCTCTTGCAATGTTGATGGAAATGCAAACTGGTGCAACCGCTCTGGAAAACAGCGTGGAGGTTCCTCAAAAAATTAAAAATAGACCTACCCTATGAGCCAGCAGTAGCACTGCTAGGAATTTAGCCAAGGGATACAGGAGTGCTGATGCATAGGGGCACTTGTATCCCAATGTTTACAGCAGCATTTTCAACAATAGCCAAATGATGGAAAGACCCTAAATGTCCATCAACTGACGAATGGATAAAGAAGATGTGGTTTATATATACAATGGAATACTACTTGGCAATGAGAAGGAATGAAATCTGGCCATTTGCACCAACGTGGATGGAACTGGAGGGTATGCTAAGTGAAATAAGTCAGGCAGAGAAAGACAGATACCATATGTTTTCACTCATATGTGGATCTTGAGAAACTTAACAGAAGACCATGAGGGAGGGGAAGGGGGAAAAATTACAGAGAGGGAGGGAGGCAAACCATGAGAGACTCTTAAGGACTGAGAATAAACTGAGGGTTGATGGGGAGATGGGGGAGAGGGGAAAGTGGGTGATGGGCATGGAGGAAGGCATTTGTTGGGATGAGCACTGTGTGTTGTATGGAAACCAATTTGACAATAAATTATATTAAAAAATAAAATAAAATAATAGTACAATACCAGTAGGAGACTTTAACACCCCACTTACATCAATGGACAGATCATCTAAACAGAAACCCAGCAACAGCTTTGAATGATACACTGGAACAGATGGATTTAATAGATATATTCAGAACATTCCATCCTAAAACAGCACACTACACATTCTTTTCAAGTGTGTACAGAACATTCTCCAGAATAGATCACATATTAGCCTGTAAAACAAACCTCAACAGATTCTAGAAGATCCAAGCCCTCAGCAAAGTAGTATTAGAGGCCACATACCTTAACATAATAGAGGGCAGATATGAAAAACCTACAGCTAACATCATCCTTTTTTTTTAATGTGTATTTATTTTGAGAGGAAGAGAGTGTGTGAGCAGGGGAGGGGCAGAGAGAGGGAGGGAGAAAATCCCAAGCAGGCTCTGCACTGACAGCATGGGGCCTGATGCAGGGCTTGATCTCACAAACTGTAAGATCATGACGTGAGCCAAAATCAGGAGTCAGATGCTTAAACGACTGAGCCATCCAGGCGCCATTAACATCATCCTTACTGGTGAAAAACTAACTTGTTTTTAGTAAGACAAGGATGTCCACTCTCATCACTTTTTTTCTTTTTCTTTTTTTTTTTTTTAATGTTTTCATTTATCTTTGAGACAGAGAGAGACAGAGCATGAGCAGGGGAGGGGCAGAGAGAGGGGGAGACACAGAATCCAAAGCAGGCTCCAGGCTCTGAGCTGTCAGCACAGAGCCCGATGCCGGGCTCGAACTCACGGAGTGTGAGATCATGACCTGAGCTGAAGTCGGACGCTCAACCGACTGAGCCACCCAGGCGCCCCTCATCACTTTTTTTCAACATAGTTTTGGAAGTCCTAGACACAGCATTCAGACGACAAAAAGAAATGAAAGACATCCAAAGGGGTAAGGAAGAAGTGTAACTTTCACTATTTGCAGATGGCATGCCACTCTGTGTAGAAAACCCTAAACTCTACCAAAAAACTGCTAGAACTGATAAATTCAGTAAAGTCTCAGGATACAAAATCAGAGTACAGAAATCTGTTGCATTTGTATACACCAATAATGAAGCAACAGAAAGAGAAATTAGGAAAACAATCCCATTTACAGTAGCACCAAAAATAATAAGATACATAGTAATAAATGTAACCTGTACTCCGAAACTATAAAGCTCTGATGAAATGTCCATTGACCAATGAACGGATAAAGATATGGTATATGTATATACATTTATATATACACATTTGTATATACACACATATACACAATGGAATATTACTCAGCCATAAAAGGAATGTGAAATCCTGACATTTGCAATGACGTGGATGGAGCTAGAGAGTATTATGCTAAGTGAAATAAGTCAGAGAAAGACAAATACTTTGTGATTTCACTCATATGTGAAATTTAAGAAACAAATGAGCATAGGGATAAAAAGAGAGATACTCAGTAAACCAAGAAACGGACTCTTAAATATAGAGAACAAACTGATGGTCACCAGAGGGGAGGTGGGGGTTGGGTGGGTGGGTGAAATAAATGATGGAGATTAAGGAGTACACTTGTGATGAACACCAGGTATTGTGGGTAAGTGTTGAGTCACTGAATTGTGTACTTGAAGTACACTGGTAGTACACTGTATATTGACTAGCTGGAGTTTAAATAAAAACTTAAAAAAAAAAGATGAGCTATAGGAATATTACACAATGGAATATTACTCAGCCGTAAAAAGTATGAGATCTTGCCATTTGCAACAACATCGGTGGACCTAGAGGATTTTATGCTATGTGAAATAAGTCAGACTGAGAAAAATAAAATAAATAAACAAAAAAGCATAATCAGACATGTAAATACAGAGAACAAACTGATGGTTGCCAGAAGGAAGGAGGTGGAGAGATGGGCAAAATGGATAAAGGGGAGTGGGAGGTACATGCTTTCTGTTACTGAATAAATAAATCATGAGAATAAAAGGCGCTGTACAGGGAATATCGTCAATGATATTGTAATGACATTGTAAGGTCACTTGTGGGAGCATACTTTTGTTGTGGGAGCAACAAAAACACTGATGAAATTGAAGATGACACGAAAGAAATGGAAAGACATTCCGTGCTCCAGTATTTGGAAGAACAAATATTACTGATACTGCCCAAAGCAATCTACAGCTTTAATGCAATCCCTATCAAAATACCAACAACTTTTTTCACAAAACTAGAACAAGTAATCCTAAAATTTGTATGGAATCTCAAAAGACACCCAAATAGCTAAAGCAGCCTTGAAAAAGAAAAAGCTAGAGGCATCACATTTCCAGACTTCAACTTATATTACAAAGGGGTAGTAATTAAAGCCATGTGGTACTGGCACAAAAATAGACATGTAGATCAATAGAATAGAATAGGAAATCCAGAAGTAACCCATAATTTGGTCAATTAATGTTTGACACAACAGGAAAGAATATCCAATGGGAAAAAGACAATCTCTTCAACAAATGGTGTTGGTTAAACTGGACACTGACGTGCAAAAGAATGAATCTGTACCACTTTTTTACACCATACACGAAAATAAATTCAAAATTGATTAGAGACCTAAATGTGAGACCTGAAACCATAAAAATCCTAGCTACACAGGCAATAACTTCTCTGACATCGGCTGTAGCAGCTTCTTTCTAAATATGTCTCCTAAGGCAAGGGAGATCAAAGCAAAAATAAACAATTGGGACCATATCAAAATAAAAAGCTTCTGTACGGTGAAGGAAACAATCAACAAAAGTAAAAGGCAGCCAACAGAATGGGAGAAGATATTTGCAAATGACATACTGATAAAGGGCTAGTATCCAAAATATGTAAAGAACTTATACAGCTCAACACCCAAAAAACAAATAATCCAATTCAAAAATGGGCAAAAGACATGAACAGACATTTCTCCAAAAAAGACATCCAGATGGCCAACAGACAAATGAAAAGATGGTCATCATCACTTATCACAACTGAAAACTACAGTAAGATATCACCACATACCTGTCAGAATGGATAAAATCAACAACATAAGAAACAAAAGGTGTTGGTGAGGATGTGGAGAAAAAGAAACCCTCTTGTACTGTTGGTAGCAATGCAAACTACTGTAGCTAGTGTGGGAAAACAGTATGGAGGTTCCTCAAAAAGTTAAAAATAGAATTACCTTATAATCCAGCAATCACACTACTGGGTATTTACCCAAAGAATACAAAAACACTAATTCAAAGGGATACGTGCACCCTTACATTTATAGCAGCATTATTTATAATAGTCCAGATATGGAAGCAGCCCAACTGTCTGTCAATTGATGAATGGATAAAGAGACTGTGGTATAGGGGCTCCTAGGTGGCTCAGTCGGTTAAATGTCCTACTCTTGATTGCAGTTCAGGTCATGATCTTGAGGTTCAGGAGATAAGACCCACGTCAGGCGAGCCTGCTTGGAATTCCATCCCTGCCCCTCCCCCCTCAAAATAAATAAACATTAAAAAAAAAGATGTGATATATATATATATATATATATGTACACATATACATATATAGTGGAATATTATTCAGCCGTAAAAAAGGAATGAAATCTTGCCATTTGCAATGACATGGATAGAGGTAAAGATTATAATGTAAGTGAAATAAGTGAGAAAGACAAATACCATATGATTTCACTCATGTGAAATTTAAGAAACAAAACAAACAAGAAGAGGGGAAAAATAGTTGAGAGAGACAAATAAACAGACTCTTAACTATAGAGAACAAACTGATGGTTACCAGATGGAAGGTAGGTAGGGGGATGGGTTAAATAAGTGTTGGGGTTTAAGGAGTGCAGTTGTCATCATGAACACCACGTGATGTATTGTTGAATCATTATATTGTACACCTGAAACTAATAGTCTTTTAAATATACTGGCATTAAAACAAAAAATTAATGATAATTAAATGAAATAAATGAGAAATTTTCCACACTTAGGGAAATCATTTACCTTCAAAATATGTTTCAAAATAGTTATATTTATAATTGCTAATAAACTTTCTATAGTGTTTTACCTTTTGTTAAATTAATTCACATACATTAGACCCTTTGTCCCTTGTAAAAACTTTATGAAATTGATGAGGGGACACTGTGTTTTTTACCTTCTTACTAATGGGAGGCTATATATACTGCTGTCTCTACGTAATGCTACCACAGCTTGCATTACCTTGTATAAATGATGATTCTGAGAAGAGAGTTAGTAGCGTGTTAGTAAATGACAGCTAGTATTTAAACCAGGGTCCTTGACTGGGTTTTTAGTGGATACACTTTTGGACATTACCATTTTTGATGTAGTAGTTACTACCATTGCATTTTTTTTTTTTTTTTGGTTATCCCTACATAAGCCATCTTTATTTTCCGCCCCAATGTAAATCCTTGCCAATGTAATAATTTTTTGTAGGATAATTTTTATGTGCCCACATTTTAGTTGTGACCAATTTTTCATTAGTCTTTACTTTTTTTAGTCCTTTCCCCCACAAAGTTTTACTGGAACGATAAGTGCTGCTTCTGAGAATACTTGCAGTGCCCAAGAGGACTTATGTAACTGTTCCATATGCTTCAGCTAAATTTGAAAACAAAGAACAAACCAGAATTGGGAAATACTAATCTCCAGGAAAAAATGCCCGAGTTGGTTATGGGGTCAGTAGAGTCTGTTGTACCATTACTTGGTACACTTGTGTTGTGGTTTTGCTGGCAGTGGCAGAGGTTGTCCCGATACATTACTCCCCCGTTATCCGCCATCAACAGCAGGCCAGAAGCAGATCATCCTTCTGACGTTTCGTCAGTTGTACAGCCTAGCACTATGTCACAGTGCTTCATTTTATCACGTGGGCATTATACCATCTCACACCATGACAAGAAAGGTGAGTGGAGTACGATGTATTTTGACAGAGAGACCATATTTATATAAGTTTTATTACAGTATATTAAAAATGTCTTATTTTATTGTGCATCTCTTACTGTGCCTAATTTATCAATTAAACTTTATCATAGGTATGTACATAGGAAAGACAGTACATATGAGATTAGGTACTTACTATCTGTGGTTTCAGATACCAGTGGGGATCTTGGAACGTATCTCTTGTAGATAAGGGGGGAACTACTGTAGTTGAAAATTTTATGGTTGACATTTTGAGGTTAGAGTGGATGTCATACCATTTGTTATGTTGTATCATTGGTCCAGTGCCTGACAATTAGAGCATATTACTACCCTTCGTCAAGCAACAGATCTCCAAGCACCTTGCCTTCACTGCTTGAAAGGATTCACTGACAGTGGTTAAAGATTTTTGTTTTTCTCGAGAAAAAATAGGGACAAAGCTGAGAAAATTGTTAATTGCTAATTAAAAGAGCTGAGTCAAGGGGCGCCTGGGTGTCTCCGTCTATTGAGTGTCTGATTCTTGATTTTGGCTAAGCTCATGATCTCAAGTTTGAGTCCCACATGCATCAGGCTCTGCACTGACAGTGGGGAGACTGCTTGGGATTCTCTCCCTCTGTCTGCCCCCCCCCCCAGTACATAGATAGACTTAAAATATATATATATATATATATTAATATATTAATATATTATATCATTATATATATATATATATATATATATATATATGAGCTGAGTCAAAGAATCCATGGCATCAAGACGGAAGCATCTTTCCATGCTACTGTGATTTCTATTCTTTGCTTCCTCTCTTTAAACTTTGATGTTTGCATTTCATGAGGTTTGTGTATTTACAAAAGTTTAAAAAACTCTGATAAAAGTCAGAGTCTAATTCTGTTTTTAAATTGAGATTTAATTAACATAGCATTGTATTACTTTCAGGTTTATCACATTATAAATGGCTTGATATGTGTATATATTGAGAAGTGATCACCACAATAATTCTAACTAACATCCATCACCACTTGTAGTTACAAAGTTGTCTTCTTCTTATGATGAGAACTTTTAAGATATACTCTCTTGGCCACCTTCAAACATACGATACAGTATTATTAACTATAGTTACCGTGTTGTACATTACATCTCCAGGACTTAATTTATTTTATAATTGGAAGTTTGTACCTTTTGATCATCTTCACTCATTTCATCAACCTACCTTCCATGCCCCACCTCTGGCAACCACAGATCTATTTTTTGTATCTATGGATTTGCCTTTTTAAAAAATTTCACATAAAATTATATGGTATCGAATCAAATTCATTTTAAAAGTAACGAAGAATGACTTTTGTTTTAGAGTTTCAAACTAGACTTTAGTGAAGGAACTTATGACTCACTCAGAGGTTGTTCGTTGTTGCTGTTTTAATGTTTGCACAAGAGCGTGCCCAAAGATTGATTTGAAAAGTGAGAATTAGAAATGACTTGGTAACAGACCAACTTTAGTAAGCCTAAATGCTTGAAACCAATTTTTTATAGATTAGTTAGCTGGCTCTTGGAACACACCATCAAACACATGTCTGTTCTTTATCATTAGATTACTCTAAATAAACTTCTGCTGTATGCACCAAATGGTGAGTGATATCCTGGGTACAGACTGTGCCAATTATGTAAAATTCATAAAATGGTTAGGAACACTGTTTGGATGTTGTGGAAGTGGTGAGCCTAGGCCATATGGCTGTGTGGAAAGTGCCATGGAATAGTCACAAATAGGTGTTTTCATATTGATATTAGGGGATACCAAGTGGGCCGGCCCTGAAACAAACATTTCTTTTGATAGTAAAATTTCAAATCCAAATCTTAGATAATGGTGCTAGTCTTAGAAACCCATATTAACTGTGCTTAAGACCTGTTTTGTAAGAAAATGATACATGACTGCTAAGGTTGGTGAATACATTTAAAGGATTATAGCACTTAGTAAATGTTAGAGGAGAGTGTTTCCAGAATTTTGTAGGCGAGAATGGTTTCTTGGCCAGACTGGTATAAGCCTACAGCCACCTTTCAGTATGGAACTTAGGCTGGAGTTCTTACAGTCTCATGATGACCTGTTTCCACACTTATGATGTGTTCTAAAGCTCTTCCACAGGGAAATTTGCTGCTGGAAATGGGATTGAACATGAGTGACTCCAGGAGCAACTACTTCACTCTTATCCTCAGCTTTCTGGCAGTTCTACTGAGGTGTTTTATTTAAGAACCTGGAGAACTGGGGCGCCTGGGTGGCTCAGTCAGTTAAGCATCGGACTTTGGCCCCAGGTCATGATCTTGTGGTTTGTGAGTTTGAGCCCTGCGTCTGGCCCTGTGCTGACAGCTCAGAGCCTGGAGCCTGCTTGTATTCTATGTCTCCCTCTCTCTTTGCCCCTCCCCTGCTCGCATTCTGTCTGTATTTCTTTCTTAAAAATAAACATTAAAAAAATAATAAAAAAGAAACTGGAGAACAACCTGCCTTGGGCATTTAAAACTTGATTGCAAAGTACTTTTGGTTGTCAGTTTGCTTCTGTTGCTGATTTACACTTTATATCTAAGGGTGAAAAATCAATCCCTTCTAGTCTCTCAAATTACAAAAGTTACAAGAGATTATTATTCAAAAATTGTGTTGAAAATGTTTACTTTTAGTTCTTCACTTTTGTTAGAATGTATCTATTTAATAATTAACTATAATAGTATTGGCCAGAATACGTCTAGGCTCCACATTACAAGAATCCAGCTTCCTATGTGTATCTTTCCCATCATACAGTGGCCTATCTGAGGAAGAGATGCTTTATGATACACTTTGGATTCAGTTGTTATTCACTTGGGCCTAACTTCTTATTTTTTTGCATAATTTGCCTCATTCCTTTTAGTTTAAAATTCTTTCCAAATATGTTCTGTGCATTAATTCATTTTATGCATATTACCTATTATGTATACTTATAATTAACCCTAAATCATCCTCTCATCTCAAGATACTTATTTCCATCACATATTTTATTTCATTTTCTTAAACTTTCTGACCTGATTCACCCTAGACTAGTTGCCCTGTATACTAGTTGTATAGCTATAGTTCATTTCCCTTGAATTGAATCTTCTGTTCAGTCTTTCTGTATTCCATGTCTTCCTCTTGGTTTATTGCTTTCTTCTGATGGAGTACATTCTCTAGAAGCATCCTGGAGAAAAGGTATTGGAAATACAGTTGACCCCTGAACAATGAGGGAATTAAGGGCATCAATCCCTGTACAGTTGAAAATCCATGTGTAACTTTTGACCCCCCCCCCCAGCACTTAACTACTAATAGCCTACTTTTGATCTGAAGCTTTAATGACATTTGATTAACAGTATGTTTTGTATATGTACATTATATACTGTATTATTACATTGAGGTAAGCTAGAGATGTGAAGAAAATCATAATGTTAAGAAAATTTCTTTTAAGAGAGAAAACACATTTACAGTACTATAGTATTTATCCAAAAGAATTTGTGTAGAAGTAGACCTATACGTTTCCAACCTGTGTTGTTCGAGTTAACAGTAAACGTTTTGAGATATTGATGTCTGGAAATGTCCTTTTTTTCTACTCACATTTGATTGGTAGTTTTACTGGGTATAAAATTCTAGGCTATACATTACTTGGTGTGATTTTTTTTCTCCCCTTCTAAAAATTTTCTTTTTTTCCCAAGTGTTATAAAATTTCATGTTGATTTTCCATGATTTAGTTCTATTTTCAACCATTGTATTGAGCCCTTCAGTCTGGCAACCAAGTTCTGGGAAATTGTCCTGAATTATTTTTTGGTTCTTTCTTTTTTGCAACTATTTTATTTGAATTGATTGAATTCCATTCTTGGAATGTTCTTTTAAGAAAAAAAAATAGTATCCTGTTCTTGTTCCATGTTTGCATTATTCTCTGATTAACTGAGTGTATTGGTTGTTTTTTTTAAAGACATTTTCTTCTGTTTATATATGCTGTGTATATCTATGTAAGTAGAAGAAAATGAATGTCTTAAAAAATTTATTTGTTGATTCATTGTTTATTTTTTTTCATTTCACATTAGAATTTTTTATCTGATGTCTGATCATTTTTAAAGAGTGGAGGGCTAAAATGCTGATAGGAAGTGCTCTGTAGTTGAATATGGTTTGCAAAATATGAGGTGAACTGTACAATATACTAGCTGATCCATTTATGGGGAGAACTGCTTTAGTATCTTCAGAGTTTTCGTCTTGGGCTCATGAGATTCTCCAGGGTCTCTTCTAGCCTTCTAAATGGCTAACAGTGTTCTGGGAGCTAGATGGGGACAACTGGGAATCTCAGCATTCAGTTTGCAACTGTTTTCTTAATCCCTTGCTTTTGGTGGTACTGTCATCCTTCCCTGTGCTTGAAGATGGCTCAAATATCCTATGTTTTCCCTTCTCGAGAGGATAAAACTAGTCTTTTGTCGGGTAGGAGAATGGTCGTTGCTCAGTGGTGTGGAGACAAACAGAGTATTGAGGGATAATTGCTTCTTAATTCATTTTCAAACCGTCATTTTCAACCCACCCCCGGCTTCCTCTTCCAAAGATAATTTGTGCCACCAGTTCCTCAGAATTTTAGGATTCTTGGTGTAACTTAAGTTAGGTCCTAGCTTACCTCACATCTACCTTAAGATTCTAGTATCATGAGTCTTCTAAATCAGTGACCACTTGTCCATTTACTTTATAGCTTCTAAGTTGTTGTTGCTGGTGTCTTTTCTTCTAGTTATTTTTGAGGTTTTATGTCTTTTTAAACAACATTTGACTGTGGTTTCAAGATAGAGTGAAATGAGATACACATGTTCATCTTATTCTCTTTATCAGAAGCTCCAAAAGTAAAAATTATTCATGTTCACGTTAAAAAATTGTCAGTGTGTACAGGAGTATAAGATAAAGTGTAAAAACTTTTCCTCTACTTTCCCCTGCATACACACTACCCAGGGGTAACTAAAGTAAGTTAACAAGTGTACCCTCCAGAAATTTTTTTGTTTATATTTTTATTTATATAGAATAATGTATGTACTATAATCAAAAGTGAAATTTTACTGTATAAATACATATGTGGTATATAGTATAAACATATACAATGTTTGTTTAATATGTAGAAATTAGGGAGTTCCATATTGATGTGTACATTAATATGTACAGATGTCTTAATTTTTTAACTGTTTAACAGTATTATATTGTATGAGTTTTTCCTAATAAAATCTCAATTGTTAGGTACTTGTTTCTTATTCATCTTTTTAATATTATTACCAACAGTGCTACTATAAATATTCAGAGCCACATATCTTTTTCACTTCTTGTTATAGTTTTAGTTTAATTGTTAAAAGTGGAATTTAGTCAAACAATCCTCCTCAAAGAGGATATGCCTCTGCTAATGGTATATCAAAGTGTCTTTCTTTATATCCTGTGTGACTCATCTCTTATCTGCCTTTTAAATCTTTGGCATTCTGATAAGTGACAAATACTATCTTGTCATTTTAATTTGCTTGTTCTAATTATATGTGAGGTTAATCAAGTGCTTATTGGACATTCTTTTTTTATGAGCTGCATATTTAGTTCATTTAGCCATTATTGTTTGGATTATTCCTTTTCCAGGTCGATTTGTAAGAGCTTATTATTCTAGGGATAGCTTTGCCTTTTATCATATGTCTTGCAGATATTTCCCCAGGATTGTCCTTTATATTTTTGACATTGTTTACTGTATTTTTGCTATATGGTCAATATATTTTAAAATGAGAAAATATTGAGCAAATATTGGCTTTACTATCCCTGACCCACATTGTTTCCTTGAGAGCTTTAAAATGTTATAAAGTATTTAAACTATTGATTTAACATTTGGAAGGTATCAGCAGTATTTTATTTCAATTAACTAGTTTATAGAGTAAATTAAAATTTTCTTATATTCTAACTTTAAAAAGACTATTAATTAAAAGACCACTAATTAAACATCATGTTCATATATCTTGTATTATTTAGCTAAAAAATATTTCTATTTTCAGTGTTCTACACAAGAGTTCTTCTTGATTGTCAAAACCCTGTATCACCTGAAGTCAGAATTGCAAGCGTTAATACCTGCTGTTAATTCCCACGTTCGGTCAGACTTGCTCCAGACATTTATTTTAGAAATTCCTGAACTCCTCAGTCCAGTGGAACGTTTCTTAAAGCTACTTAATGAACAAGCTGCCAAGTAAGTAGTAGATTCGTAGATTATTGTCACTGCTGGAAATAAAGAACTCATGTATTTGCCCTTTGGTGAATGGATTCCTAAGCTTCCTTAGCAGTAATGGTAGGAATTGCCTGTGAAATTAGAAATGTGATTGGATGCTAAAAGCTGTCAATTACAGCTGGAAGTAACCCTCTGCCATCTAAAACTTAGTTCATTATTTAGGACAATACAGTACTTCTCCAGGTATTGGATGATGAAAAGATAAAGTCCAGGCAGAGCAACTGGTAGCATTTATTAATTTAAAATTGGGTGGCAGATGGCATCTTACACTCATTTGCTAGATATCCAGTGGTCTGCCTTATATTTAGAAATTACAGAAGCAAAGTTATCCTTTAAGAGGTAGTCATTTCACAGTTCATCCCACAAAGAACTCTGTATAAAGGGGGGGAAAAGACAGTATTTTCATTTGTGCTTATTTTCTGAATAGGCAAACAACAAAAAATTTCATTTTATCTCTCACACCATGGAAATCGTGAACTTGCAAAATGAAAATGTCTTTAGGATAATTTTGTCTATCTTCAAAGAAATTAAGAAACCTACCTGTAAATACTTAGTGGCAGAACTGGGATTAGAGCCTCGTTTCCTGGCTCCCAACCCTTTGGTCTTTTATCATGCTGTGAAAAATAATTGATGATCGGTATAAGTAGTATGCTTCAATATATATGTTTGCTTTTTTTTTCCATTTTTTAGAAGTGGGGATAAAACAGAATTATTCAAAGATCTTTCTGACTTCCCTTTAATAAAAAAGAGGAAGGATGAAATTCAAGAAGTTACTCACAGGATCCAAATACATTTGCAAGATATACGAAAAATACTAAAAAATCCTTCTGCACAGTATGTGACAGTATCAGGACAGGAGGTAATGTCAGACATAATTTTATTTTGCATTAGTTTATCTCAAGCAGAAAAGCTACTTTAAAATGTGAACAAAAATCCGAGGACAGGATGAAAGTTTGTTTTGTTTAGTTTTCATATTTTTTCTTTTGTTCCTTGGAAATAAGATGTGATGCCTTGTTTTGATAAGAATGATTTTAGTAACAGTATTTTGTGTTTATTTACTTTAGTCCCTGGTGAAATCATGCAACGTAATGTTACATGTGTTTTAATGTTATTTCTTGAAATGTATTATAGAAAACCATGATTATTGTAAATAGTAATTTAGAGGATTCATTTACCCTAAATCCAGGAGAGAGAAGTTAGTCTTTGATGTCTGGCCAGCAGATAATGAAATGATATGAAGAGAACCACCTGTGTTGATTGGATCATAGTGATTAAAAGGCAGGGTTTCCTTCTGATGTTAGTATAGCTGCTAAAAAACAAAAAGAAAAAAAAAGAAACAAAACTATAGTGAAAACCTACAGTTAGTGAGTCTTCCATAAGATTATGTAAGTGCCGTTTAGAATGTATTTTGGTTTTTTTTTTTTTTGGCATGTGTACCACTGTTTAAAGTTTGGTCTTATAAAGAGTGAGAACCAGGAAGAAGTATGCCTTTTAAATGTAGTCGTATCCTTCGGTCTTATTCTGAGTCTTAGGGCATGCTACTTCTATATCTTATGTTTAATAGAATATAAAGATTCTGAGGGAATTTGAGAAATCCTACTTTGTTAAGATAGCAAATTAGGAAATGTGTGAATAATTTCCAGAGCATGAACATTTTATTCAGAATTTTTAAAAACAGGTATTTTTCTAGTAGGGAAGACCTTAATTTCAAATAAAATTTTTAAATATTTGCATTCCTTTACATATTTAGTGAGAAGATTGTTGATTTGTATGATCATTTGAAATAAGAAATCCTACAGTAAATTATAATCTTTACTGAAACGTTTATTAATCTTGTGCCATTTAATAGACCATTGATTAAGTCAGCCTGTCTTTTGGACTAAAATTAAATCTTTTGGACTCAGGCAGACATTTTGCAGTATATTCCACATAGAACTCCATATAACAGAAAAATAATTTGACAGTCTTTATCCTTGGTTGCCCTCCCATAACCAAATATTTAATTGCATCACTTTGTTTCACTATGCAATCAAGACTTGCAAAGTAACATATGACCTTACCACCACTATTCTGAGCTATTGTTGAAAATGAGATGATCAAAACTGTTTAATAACATTAATAAAAGATAGGTAGTAGAAAAGTGGTGACCTGGTGTTACGGTGGGGAAAAGCTGTGTGTGTAAGTGCCCCTTCCCCCACTTACATGCTCTGTGACCAGAGCAGAATCACCTGTGTCATGAGACTACTTTAAAAACCAGTTGAGTTAAAATACATGAAAAGTGCTTTTTAATCCTAAAGCACTATGTAAATGTTCTTCATATACTACTACTACTACTAATATAGTTACCATTTATCAAGCACTTGTTCAGAATGGTGCTAAGTGCTGTACATGTATTTTTTAACCCTTATAATAACACAAAAAGGGGCTTTTGTCATTTTGCAGCAAAGAAAACTGAGGTTTGGAGTAGTTAGGTAAGTTACCCGAGTCAGAAGCCCAGTCCTGCCTGACTCCAGTCTTTCTACCATGTCCTTATTTCACTTTACTCACAAATATTAACATTTTATTTTATAAAACCAGACATCTTAGAGCTCATAATACACAAACTAAAATAAAGCTTAAGTCTTGGGAGGACAGTCCTGTATCCAGCTGGCGGTTTTACAGTGAAAATGGGGAAAACTGATCAGGAATTCATAAGCAATAGTAGACTAGTGTGTTTTGTTTTGTTTTATTGTTTTTTATATCAGTGTGGTAATGAAGTTTAAGAAAAAGCACAGTATGGAGATGAAGTAATTGGATTACAAATAATTAGGGAGATGCAAATTACCTTATTCTTTACTTAACCTTCAGGTTAAGGTGATGAGTTTGAGGCAAGAAATTTCTTAGTTATTAACTGTGGGATGGATTCTTAATGGTTTTAAAAAAAACGTACAGAATTTTAATAGTACATCAGTACAGAATCACTTTTATAACATTTTTTGAGAATTAGTGATTCTATTCAAACACCAAATGAATTCTAGATTTGCAGCATTGTTATCAAATTCTGTTTTAAAAACTTACAAATTATTCAGAAATACTTAAAGTACAGAGAACCGACTCTGTCAAATATGATTACCTCTGAGAAATGAAAGAGGATAGCAGGAAAGTCCTTAATTTATATATGCTCTTCTTTTATACCCTTCTCTTCTAAAATTTTATTCTGTACATATAACATGTGTAACAATTTTTAAAAAACCTGTTTTAGCAGCCCCATGTAGTACATGGATTTTGTTATTATTGGTAAAAATAAGTAGATTGTCAAGCCAGTATTAACTTTTGAGAACATTCATTTTTCACCTTTGTTTCCAGTTTTTATGTACTTATTAGAATACTATAAGCCTTACTGACTATGCACATTATTATCTCTGACTCTGATAGTATTTGTAAGAAAATAGTGAAAGCAGAAACTTAGTTCACTGCTTCTATGATAGTCTTTCTCATATTTTAGATATACAGAGAATTATCTTTTTTTTTAATGTTTATTTATTTATTTGAAAGAGACCAGAGACAGAGACAGAGAGTGTGCACATGTGCGAGTGGGCAAGGGGCAGAGAGAGAGGGAGAGAGAATCCCAAGCAGGCAGGGCTTGATCCCACAACCATGAGATCATGACCTGAACCAAAATCAAGAGTCAGATAACTGACTGAGCCACCCAGGTGCCCCTAGAGAATTATCTTTTAATCTTGAATCAAATATGGAATGGATATGGGGTGATATTTAGATTTGGAGTAGTACTGGTAAGTATTATTCCTAGGGGAAAGGGAAGAAATATTAGGCAGAAATCTTTAGGAAAAAACATTAGTTCACAACATGCAGCATATCCAGATTCTGCTTGGTATGTTTAAGATATGAAAAGCATTCTCCATTAAATCTTACTTCTGAATAAAAAAAAAATATTTGAAGATTCTTGAGGAGAAGAAAGAAAAGGGGGATAGAAGGAATGGGTTAAGTGTGGTATTGAAGAAAACAGAGAGCAGTTTCTGGAGTGAATTAAGCAAACTTAGCCATGATGCCAGCCCAGTGATATGACAGACTGTAGTTGAGTAATGGTATCTGACATTTAAGCAACAAAGAATTGGATCCTAGGAGTATGAGAGAAATTGCTAGAACAAATCATGGCACACTTTGCATCAACACCTAAGAAACAGGGACTGTAGAGCAGGGAAAGTGGCTGTGAGAATACTCTAAGCTTTCTGAAATATTTGTTAATTTCCAATTTTAGTTGGTTTCCATTTTTGTAGCAATAAAATTCTTAAAAGGCCTGTCTGCTCATTCTTAGAATATTTGTGGAAGGAAACAGAGAGAAACTTTCCTATTTCTTAGGTAGTATAGAAGAGAACAAAAACCTGCTAGTCTGTTTTTGGAGAAACCCCAGCTGAGAAGAAGACATATAGGACCAGCACCAACTTGAGGAAGTAATCCCAGGGGTGTAACAAGCAGAAGGTCTATGTGGGCTTTTCCAACTCTCACCCTGTTTTCCATCCAGTATTGGCTCTGCATTTGGCTTCTTTGAGGATCTGTAGTCCTTAGAGTAGACCCTTGATACTTACAGATTGAACCATATGGTGCACACTATTCCCAGCATGCTTCAAAGGGCCATGACTAGTAGCAAGGCACAGATATGAATCCGGTGCCCCATGTTGCCCTGTTACGGCAAATTACTTAAGTAAGCCAGCCTCCCTGGCTGCCCAGTGAGACAGTTTTAACTAATTTTCAAAATTTCCGCCTTCCTTTCCTTAGTAACTCCTGTTGAGCTCTGTGTTAGTTATTACAGTTCTAGATGTATTCTTCCCAAGTATTAGTGAGCCACTGTGGTCCTGCATTTTGCAGTTTACCGCAGGCATAGCTCTTCCCAGAATTATTTTATAAAAGGATCAATATACCTTCTTGTTGGGCATTTAAAAATAATACTTAGGCAGTTTTTTTTAGCATAATCTTAAAGCGCTTTTATCTTTCTTGTCAATGATATTTATTTTGTGGGTTTTTTTCCTCAGTTACTTTTTGTAGCCGAAGGCTAGTTTTTAGACTCTTCACTCTTAATTGTTTAACTGGGTGTAGCAGGTTTGAAATTGTATTGTCTCCATATAAGAAGGCCTCATTAGTTGCGAAATTTTTTCTCAGAATGAAAATTCCTAAAATTAACCAATAATTTCTATATTATTTTTTTAAGCAGAATCTTTTTTTTAATGTTTATTTACTTATTTTGAGAGAGAGAGTGTGCACGAGCAAGGGAGAGAGAGAGAAAAGGAGAGAGAGAATCCCAAGCAGGCTGTATGCTGTCAGCACAGAGCCCGATGTGGGGCTTGAACTCATGAACCATGAGAGCATGACCTGAGCTGAAACCAAGAGTCGGACACTAAACTGACTGAACCACCCAGGCACTCCAATAATTTCTGTGTTGTTTCTATGAAATATAATTTCTATGAAAAACTGCACAGAAAAATAAACTCAAAAGATAGGCCAACACTACTAATAATATGCATATTGTGAATACCTAAAATGTTATAAAACTGGTATACGTAAAGAAGTTCCTGCTGCCATCTCAAAATTAGTGGTAGCCACAGAGCTTCTGGGTTCCCTCCTGTACAAAATAAATGTTTGTGTCTTTATTCACTTAAATAAAACATTGAATTTCATTGCAATAATACAGGAGAGTAAGCAGGAGGAAGAGATGAGCTACAACTAATGCTAAAAATGAAAGGCATGATAGTAGAAGTTGATTTCACTTGCTTCCTGGCCGATTTCAGAAAAGCTTGCTTGCAGAACGCAGTTGGCTTAATAAAGATATAGTTCATATAAGTGAAAACTTAAAGAAAACACCCTTGGGATAAAATATCTTCTGATAGCTGAAGAAATCTGTGCTTTTTCATGAGGATACTTTTAGATATTGGGCTCTTTGTGTAACAGCCGTGACAATAAATCCTCTTCTGTTCAGAATAAGGGATGGACCATATCTCAAACTGGTATAGCACTTCATAATTGATATTTTAAAATTGTATGTACTTAGAAATTCAATCGTATTACTGAGTAATAGAATTCTTAAGTAAGTGGGTACTAATAAATGAAAGAGACCGTTAAAGAAAAATCACCATTTGTAGTATGCACATGATAATGTTATAAACATTAAGTTGTGAAGTTATATGCTTATTACAAACTTTTGTTGAATACAAGTTGTACTTTATTGCAAGTATTACCACCCTAATTATTAATATTTGGTTGTATACATGAACATATATTTGGACATACATGAACTTCCCTTTTAACAGTATTGGATTTATTTTGAATGTTTACAATAGTATTTACTAAACTGATAGAAGTTTTGAGGAAGCTTTAAAAATATAATGGTTAATCATTTAAATATGTAATTTTTATTTATATTTCTTTTAGTTTATGATTGAAATAAAGAATTCTGCTGTATCTTGTATACCAACTGATTGGGTTAAGGTTGGAAGGTAGGTTTAAAAATACATTTTTTTCTTAACGTGAATTATAATGACACATTATGAGCATGTACACCTGTATGTTTTTGGAATGATAATAACCATATTCATGACATTAAATGTGATTCTTCCCCTTTGGTTTTCTTACGGAACTTTTAACCAAAGAAATAATTATTTTAAACTCTTTCTATCATTGATTTTAAAATATTTTTTCCAAAGGGTATCTTATTTGTATATATTTGTTTTCTTGTTTTATTATTGTTTTATTCTTACACCTTAGAGTACACTTTAAACACATGAAAAAATGTTGGAGGATCTTCAGTTATAAAATTAATTTGGTTGCTTGAATTTTCTGATGAATGCCATACCTGAAATTTCATTTTCTGCTTCACTGAGCTCTCTCTGCATTTCTTTATTGTTGATGCTTTCCATGCCACATAATTATAATAGTTGTTTACATCTTCTTTTTTGTAAGTTGTATCATGAATTGATGAAAACAAATTTAATCAAAAACAAAATTAGAAAACCACATTGAGACTGCCTTTTCTCCTTGGTTAGGCATTAATTCCCAAGAGGGGACTCATTTAAAGAAGTGGTGTTAGAGAAGTATATACTCCTGTGAATCGTATTCTTTGTGAAATATTTATTACTACTGTTATTAATATGTTTGCATGAACTTTAGATGAAAATGTTAGATTTGCCTGAGTAAGCAGAAGAGAGCCTAGTAGCTGGTGATTGTATGAAGGAACTATGTTAAGGATGGGAGAAAATTTTGACATGTATGAACGATTATTATAATTTTAACTTTAATTCAAAAAGAAAATGAGTATCTATTGCCACTATCAAAGAATCCTGAAGGTACAATCGTGGGTTTCTTTAGCTTGTTTTTCTTACATGTTACTAGAAGCCATAATTGAGATTTGAGTATTTTGTTTTTAGGGGATGTTTTCTCTCCTTGCAAATATTCTTTCGTTTTCTGTCCTATACTATAGCTAATGAATCAAAATATGCTTTATGAAGAGAAGTTATTTAAAATTGTGCATCTAATTATCTAAGAAACTGAAATGTTTCACTGAATGAATTTTGTCGGAAGAGAAAGCTATGATAAATAGGTTTGCATAGAAGTCTAGATGACAATTCAGAAGCAATAAGGAAGGCATAAATCAGTGTCAGCATCTTGTGAACATTCAATGATGTAAATTGAAAGAATAAATAAGATAGTTTGGGGGAAGCTCATTGTTATATTTTATATGTTACTTGGCCATCAGAACCTTGACAGGGATAGGTTAGATTATCAGTCAGGTTTTGCATGTGAAAGTCTCACCCCTGTTCCAATAACTTGCCAAATTAAACATACTTGTGACAGGAGTAGGGGAGCAAGCAAAGAACAGAGTGCAGTCTGTCATCACCTGCCTGTCATTTAACTCCAACCTTCTCTTCTCAAGGTTCAAACATAATAATAACATCAACAGTGGTAATAATCACCACATCCACAAAACAATGCTTAACATTGTGTGCTAATGTCATGGGACATTGGCACCTTGCTAAGCACTATCTTATCCTGTTAATAGTACCTATGACATAGATACTGTCATTATCCCCATTTTATAGATGAAGAAAGTGATGTTGAGAGAAGATCAGTTATATTTGCCCAAAGTCACATAGCAAGTAAGTGGCAGGCAGAGTTAGAGCCTTGGGCCAGACTTTTTGACTGGGGACATGTGGCAGGCCCTCTTGTGCTCTGCAGTTTCTTGATGAAGAAGCAGAGATTATACACAAGCTCAGATGAGGAGCATGTGGTATTTCTTCCCTTCTGGAGCCGCTGTGAATCTACAGTTAGATAGCGAAGCATTCTTCTTTGATTGCCTCCTGAATTAATGCATTGCTATTCTTTGTAATTCTTTGTAGTTTTCTTTTTTTTCACTGAAATACTGTAGTCATACAGAAAAGTATAAAACTTAAAGAATATTATGACCGTCATCAGTGTATCCAGCTTTTTCAGGACTTACTTGCTTCTGATCTTTTTTTTAATAAGCAAGAATTTTCATTTAGTGTAACTTAAAGAAAAAAGCTTTCTGCTTATGAAATGGAAACTCTAAACTTTGAACTTGTCATATGGGTATAATTTAAAATGCATTTTAGAGCTTCCTGAACAAAGTCCTATGAACTCCAAGTACTTTATTTACAACAGAGATCTTTGGAATCAATAGAATTCAGGACCATAATTAAAGAATGTTCTCTGTTTACAGCTATTTACTTTCAAGGTTCATCAGAGAATAATAAATAACTACTTTAATTTTCTGAAGTGAAGGTATTAGTGGTTTCTTAGTAACCTTGATTTCCTATTTATGTTTCTTCCCCTCTTCTAGCACAAAAGCTGTGAGCCGCTTTCACTCTCCTTTTATTGTAGAAAATTACAGACGTCTGAATCAGCTCCGGGAGCAGCTAGTCCTTGACTGCAGTGCTGAATGGCTTGATTTTCTAGAGTGAGTTTACAATGAAAAATATACTCTGACTTTTTGCTATAAGAAATAGACCGGAAAATCTTTCTATCAAAAAGAAAAGTAGAGATTACTCCTTGTGACCTGCCATAAAATAGTTGAGTACATGTGTTGTCTCATTTTATTTTTAGCCCATTGAAATGTAAGCTCATCTTAGTCCGTAATGAGAGACCTAATATAGTTTATTGTTACTGTACCTACATTTAGTTGCTAAGGATGGTTGGTAGAGTCACGTTTTGAAATTCCACTTTGGACATCATTTACTTATAAAAAAGGCCTAATATTTTCAGAGTTGGACAAATATGGGTTAGTTGTTCTGTTTTTATTATCTCCATTTAATTTTTTTTTCTTATTTTACATCCTATGTATTTCCTAACTTTTTATTTTAAAGAATTTTAAACATGGGAAAGTTGAAATGAACGCTGACACTCTCTTCACTTACATTTATCAAGTGTTAATATTTCACCACATTTTTTTATATCTCTCATAGACTTTTTTTTCTGAACCATTTGAAAGTACATTTTAGACATTATAACACTTCACCCCTCCCCCTAAATCTTAATTAAGCATACATCTAAAATTAAGGACTTTATACTATATAATCTTAACACCATTATCACATCTAAAAAATTGATATTAATTTAAGGAATATTGAGTTTCTTTAATTCTGCCCCCCTCCCCGATTTTTAAATGAAAGCTCAAATCAATTTTCACATGTTGCATTTTGTTACTATGTTTCTTTTCTAGTTGAATCTAGAATAATCTCCCACATTTTTTTGTTTTTTATGAGATTTTCTTTTGAAGAGCCCTTGCCATTGCCTCAAAGAATGTTTCATAGCTGGATTTATTCATAGCTGTGTGTTCATACGGACAGGGTTAAGTCTGGGGTGTGCTGGTAAATAAATGAAAAACAGCCAGCTCTCTGGAAGAATAGTAGTGTTTGTGGTGCTTGTTGATTTCTATAGTGTAAACACTCCTACCTGGGCTGATTTCAAGCTGCTGCTGGATTGGAGTTGGGAAAAGAGATGTACAATTGACCTTCATGAGTCCACAGCTATGAACCGCTCATCCAAGCACTTTATTATTCTTCAGATGATATCTTTGAGTGAGATATTATCACCCCCTATTTACAAATGAATTAATTGAGATACAGAAATAAGGAGTAAGTTGCCTACATTGGTTGGAGCCGAGATTCAACTCAGGGTATCTAGTGGTAGGTTGTGCCCTTTACCATCAGGTTGTAGAGGCTGCCTATGGTAAATACGTGGGCATCACTCTGAACAGAAATCTCTCTGGTAGTCTTTCTCTTTAAAACCTTAAACAGTAAGTATTCAGCGAGGTTCTCCAGGAGCTAAGTAACCAGTGTGGCGAGTGAAAAAAAAAGATTCTGTGTGACAGTTTTTAAAAGGTAGCTGTTTGTTTGCCCAGAGGAGTCTTGGATTATAGCATCAGAAAGACATTCCACTTTACTTGTCCTGAATCTCCTGAGGTTATCTTGACTCCTAGTTGTGGACCCAGGGATAGAAACTTAGTGGTGTATTCATTTCCTTTTCCACTTCACTTTCAGTTTTCCATTTTAAGGGTTTTCAGGGCCTTTGAGTCTCTAGTTCTCCTGTTTTGCCCTTAGAAGTATCACTGAGACATGAAAATTAGATTCCTTTCAGGCTTCAGGGACCACATTCTAGGATCCTGCAATTTGGTGAGTTGATACATATTCACTCTATTCACAGTATACACAATTTTACACATCTGGTTTATGTTCTCATTGCTAATATTCTAGGCTAAAGGAAGTTCAGATCTCCCAGTGCAAACACTTTGGCTTTATTCTTTTTTTTTTTTTTTTTTAATTTTTTTTTTTTCAACGTTTTTTATTTATTTTTGGGACAGAGAGAGACAGAGCATGAACGGGGGAGGGGCAGAGAGAGAGGGAGACACAGAATCGGAAACAGGCTCCAGGCTCCGAGCCATCAGCCCAGAGCCTGACGCGGGGCTCGAACTCACGGACCGCGAGATCGTGACCTGGCTGAAGTCGGACGCTTAACCGACTGCGCCACCCAGGCGCCCCAGGCTTTATTCTTGATTCTGTCTTCCTTTTTGTCCCTTTATCTGTTATCCTGTTTGTCTTTTTTGCCTTTGAAATGTCTCTTTGATTTGTCCCTTCTGTTGTTCCCTTGTAGCACCCCACCATTTCTGCATACCATTCTTACTGTTTCAGCCCTCTGCCTGGGCCCTTCTACCAAATTAACCCAGGAGAATTTTACTTTCATCATACCACCACTTTGAGAATTGCTATGAGTAAGCTGACATTAAATACAATATCACAAAGGATATGATATTCATGTTGCATTGCTAAGTGCAGAAAGGATGCAAAACAGTAATGTGTAAATTCATATACACACACGGCATACAAACCTTTTATCTTAAAAGATTAAATATATGTATGCCATTATTATATTATCAATATGCTTATTGGCCATTTATGTATCTTCTTTGAAGAAATGTATTTATATATATCCTCGAGTATTAACTGATTATTTCTGGATGGTGAGGTTACTGGAGATTTTAATTTACTTTGCAAAGACATGATATCAAAAGTATCTTTAATGTACTTACATTACTTTCAAAATAAGAAAAATACATTATATTTTTATCAAAAAAAATATTGGCTCAATTTTAGCTACAGCTTTTGCAACTAGAGTCCCCACTTGAGAACAATATTGTTAATAAGCACAATACTTATTAAGGTGCCAGATGGTGTGAATATGATGTCATTTTAAAAAAATGATTAACCTCAATGAACCTGACGTCAGAGGATTGAATACCAGCTATACACGTGTATGTCTCTTATTGAGATACCGTTATGCATTAGTCATACTAGTTTGGATCAAAATATTGCAAGAAATCAAGACTGAAAGAAAGTTCTTTCAAAAGTAAATGGAAACTTCTCTCAAAAAATGTGTCTCTTCTTCTGTATTCTAGAAGATGGGCTGTGGATGTTGAATAATCTTGATTACAGATTTTTAAAAAATTAAGTTATAATGCCTCCTGTACAGTAGTTAAATATTTTAGAAATAAATTTGTAAATAAAAAATAAGATAACTTTCTTTTTGTTAACTTCAGATGTCGTTGGGCAACATCTGATGGTAAACTGTCATAACAGCTTTAGAACCCAAGTGTCTTAATCTTTTTCCTGTGGACCTAGCAATATCTTTTGACCAGAGATTAATGGCTTCATTCTTAAATTTGTTGGTGGCTTAGTGATAAAGTTTCATGTTATGTTGTAATCCCAGTCTATCAGATTGTTACTTGAGTTGCCCGTTTTTTAGCTTGTCATTTTTCTAGGTATGGGTAATATCTTTGAAATTTGGGGAAGTGTAGCAAATGGACAAAGATCAAGAAGTCAAACAAGACTTTGTAAGAGTTATAATGGTGATATTAAAGGTTTATGACGGTTTTTTATTTTATTCACATGTCTTATTTATTTAATTGACATGAGAAAGAACATAATAGGCTACATCAAAATAATTCCCTTATCTCTCTCTGCCTTTTCTTTTTTCTTTTTCTTTCTTTCTTTTTTTTTTTTTTTAACTGAAATGGTACCCCCTGAGAGCTGTGTCACTCATTTCAATTCCATATACTAGAATATCATCAAGGACAGTTACCCTCAACTGAAGTCTCCTAGATAAGTAGCAAATTAAATTAGGGTCTTGCTGGCCTGGACAAGACCTGAGAAGGAGGGAGTGAGAGTATGAAAAAAATGACTGATGTTTAAAGCTGAAGGTACTTTGATATTCACATCGAGGGAGATAAGAGCAGAAATATCAAATGTAGCTGCTCTCTGGCAAAACAGAGTGCCAGGATAGGAAGACCAAATGGGTTAGTGATGAGAACAGGGACAGAATAGGACATAGCCCAAGAGGTAAACCAGTGGTTAGATCTAAATTGAAGTTACACCGGGAATAACAAGGCATGATCACTGAGCAGTCACTCAGGAATGTAAGGTCTGTGTACCATGTGACATCTTCAAAACTGAGTCATTTTGTTTGTTTATTTATTTATTTTGAGAAAGACATAGTGTGAGTGGGGGAGGGGCAGAGAGAGAAGGGGAGAGAATCCCAAGGAGGCTCTGCACTGCCAGCACAGAGCCTGATGTGGGGCTCAAACTCATGACCGTGAGATCATGACCTGACCTGAAACCAGAAGTCAGATGCTTAACCAACTGAGCCACCCAGGAGCCTCCAAACTGAGTCATTTTTAAGGTGACAACAGAACATTATCTATCTGATGCCAGGGTCCAATCTCCTTTTTGCTTGGGATTTCTTAACACTGTTAGTGGAATTCTTGCTTGTTTTAATGAACATTAATTCAGTGAGAAATAGGTAAATTATATTTGTTATACTATGTTCAGACAAAGAGGTATAAAATATACTGTAAATATACTTTTCAGTTCATAAAGTTAACACAAAAGTAAAACTGGATACTTAAAATGTTGCCTCTATTTGGAAGTCATGTATATACAATACCTTTATAATATTACTGGAAAAATCATATTACAGATTCTAAAAACTCAATATAGTGATAATATAGGAATAACTGATTACATAGTAGCTTAATCGGGATATCCTTTTCAAGCTAGGAAGTACTCTAAAACTTTTGGATTTAAGAAGTAAACAGATTAAATCTCAAAGTTTCTGAAACACATTGTACAACAGAGAAATCTTTTTTAAGGGAAGCATTCAGCATAATACTCTCATTTTGGGGGGAATCTTCTTTGAAAGGTTGTAAAGTATACCTGTGATATGAGATAATGGAATAATTTAAGTAAAAAAAAAAACAAAACACTTGCATAATTTCCTATATATTTTTAAATACATCTTTCAATAACAGTTTTCTAAGCTTTTAATCACCAGCTATTTAGTTAGCCAAAGATTTGAGACAATGATTGTTATCTTTTTAAAAATAAATCTAAAATTTAATTTATATATGCATTTTTAATAATATAACTGAAGATCACTGAAAAAAAGTACTTTTCTTGCTTGCCTTTAACAAAATTTATTATAATGGCTACTGTATACCAAAGTTATGGGCGGTATGTTAGGGCTTGATAATGATAAGCAAATCAGACAAACATGGACTCTACCATCAAGAAGCTTCCAATTCAGCGTGAGAAAAAGATATTGAAACTGTTAATCCTAGTTTGTATGATGCTATCAAGGAGAAGCACAAAGGGAGGCTGACCCATCTGTTGAATGGGTTATTTAAGTTGAATGAAAATGATCACATTTGTGTTAATTATATCTAAGTTGACTTGTCATGGTCAAATGAAATGTGTAATATGGTGTTAATAGTACACATCTTTTTATAGAAGTTATTTTAAATATATGTAGTTCTATCCAAATGAAACAAAAGAAGTAATCAAATTATTATATCAAACTGAAAAGTATTTCAGTGTAATTTCCATGTTTCTTAGGTATCCCTGGTTATTTTGTTTATGCTCATCTTAACAAATAAAGTGATTACTTATTGTACAGCTTTTATAGCTCTAAGAAATCAGTGTCCTCACCTTTTTGTTGTTGCTTCTGTAGGGATTTTAGTGAACATTATCACTCCTTGTGTAAAGCAGTACATCACCTAGCAACTGTTGACTGCATTTTCTCCCTGGCCAAGGTCGCTAAGCAAGGAAATTACTGCAGGTAATGTATTTTTTAACACTCTCCCCCCCCTTTCAGTGCTTTAGATTAGATGGCATTATTCTACTAATTTTAGCATTTTTATTATAAAATATTAAAATATGCAAATATTTTGCACCCTTTGTAAAGCTGAATGTCAACACATATAGCTTGATTTGAAATTAACACATTCCTTTCTTGCTTGCTCTGTCATTTATTACAGTGAAAGCAGATGTGACTCCAGAAGTGATTGTTATATATTTCAGTTTTTAAGTTTATGTGGGTGACATTTAAAAAAAATTTTTTTTAATGTTTATTCATTTTTGAGAGACAGAGGCAGAGTGTGAGTGGGGGAGGGGCAGAGAGAGAGGGGGACACAGAATCCAAAGCAGGCTTCAGGCTCCAGGCTGTCTGCACAGAGCCCGACATGGAGCTCAAACCCACGAATCTGCGAGATCATAACCTGAGCCGAAGTCAGATGCTTAACCAACTGAGCCACCCAGGCGCTCTGGTGACATTTTTTAAAAAGCATAATCCTTTCATTTGTTAGCTTTGACTTAAACACTTTGTAATATGTTTCACTTCATGATTATAAATACCATCTAAATCAGATATGGCCGGGACTCATTGTATGATCCATTTTGAGGAAGTGTTCTCTATTGCTCTCAAATTGTTCTTCCTTAAATTTAAAACCTTAAGCTTGAGCCAAATCTTTGGCTCAGTGCTGTGCCCTCCAGGCCCACTGGGTGAGGATCCTACCTTCCAGACCCACTGGGGCAGCATTTCTGTTCCTGTAGTTTTGCTGGGCAAAGATTGGGCCCCCAGAGCTCCAGGTCATGTTGCCCCTTTGGTGGCCCTATGCCTGGGCCCCATCCCTGAAGTGTTTCTTTGTGATATTCCCATGTCTGCTGGTGCTCTGTGCCTGGCTCCCTCCTGTGGCTCCCCCCAGGCTAGAATTTTGTGCTGGTGGCTCTCTGGGTCTGGAGACCATTGCCCTATTGGGGGCTCTCTGGGCTATCTATCTCATAAAAGCATAGCCCACTCATGAGGGCTGTTATGAACCAATCGCCTTCCAAAGGCCTCACCTCCTAATACCATCACATTAGGTTTCATATGAATTTTGGGGAGGACACAAACATTCAGTTTGTAGCACAAAGCCTATTTTTTCATATACTTAAGGAAATTTAAGGGAATATTTACCTCACTGGCTATGGTGAGGAATAAAAAGAAAACATAGATGTCTTACTGCCTGTCAGTGCTTGTGACATACAGAATTCATTGTGTTTGAGTAGATATGTTTTGCTGTTCATACGTCTTTCGTATCTTGGTTTCTCTTTAGTTTGAGCCAAATAGCTTTTTTTTTGAACATTTCAATGTTCTTTATACCTAGCATAATACCCATAGTGGATGTTAAAAAATTGGTTGTTGTAAAGTATTTATTTATTTATTTATTTATTTATTTATTTATTTAGGGGAGGAGAATTGCAGGAATTGGCTATGCCAGTTTTAGATTAAAAATGTACTTTGCTATTTCATTTCATTTTGTTTTGCCATCTATTTATGTGTGGAGACCAACAGTGTTGGGCACAATAGTTTTGTTTAAAATAGGTTCTTTGCGTTTTCACTATTGCCCAATTTCTTCTCACATCAGAGGGCTTCAAAAATTTTATCCCATTTATCATCCATAAAAATGAGATCTGTAAATTTACTGTAGTTGAATCTAGTTCTGGGAGAATAAGAATCTACTCTCCATTGACTTGATTTCTTCCTTATGTACTATGATCTTAGTAGGACTTATTTCTTGCTGTACAAGGTTTGTGAAGCTAACTTATCCTAAAGGATTCTTTTGGTGAATTAAGTAGAGGATCGGCTACAACCTATGCCCTTACTGTGTCTTCCTGCAAAGCTCTTCCCACTGAAAAATACTTGTGCCTGGCTTACCTCTTTTTACACTTCTTCAAGTGGCCTTTTGCCATTTGTTACTGCTGATGCTGCAGCTAGTAAGACCAGAAGAACCATGTCTATGGTATGTAGTTTATATTATACCAAATTTAAATGTTTGTATCTGTATGTGTTTATATATCTATTTGTAAACTTAAATATATATATATATATATATATATATATTACACATCGTATATAAGTTTTTTTCTTTCATTTTTTTGTTATGTTCATTTATTTTGAGAGAGAGTGTGCATGCACATAGTGGGGAAGGGCTGAGAGAGTGGGGAAGAAAGAATCTCAAGCAGGCTCTGTACTGTCAACACAGAGCCTGACGCGGGGCTCGACCGTACAAACTGTGAGATCGTGACCTGAGCTGAAACCAAGAGTCAGACGCTTAACTGACTGAGCCACTCGGGCGCCCCAGGAATTCTTTATGGAGATGTAGGTTTGGCAAAATCTCTGAGGAGTGAAAATACATCCCTTATTACATCACTATAAAACTCTGATTAATTTGTAGACTCATCAGAGATTTAACAAACATTTTAAGTATATACACTAGACAGGTTTGGTCCTAGATTTTTCATTTAGGGACTTCTCCTTTTTTTGGCATCTTCTAGTCCATATATCAAGAGACTTCTTGATTTGCATAAGTAAAATTTGAACTCTTTTAAAGCATATCTTTCAGAGTGTAGACTTTGGATCAGACAGACATGGTTTTGAATACTTGCTTGGTTATTTAACAGCTGACCTTAAGCAAGTTACTTAACCTCTCTGATCCTCAGGTTCTGCATTGCCATAATACCTACCTCTCAAGAGATGTGCAGATTAAGTGAGGTAAATCTATATTAACTTTTTAAGCAGGACCAGACACATGATAAGTACTTAGTAAATAGCAGATAATATTTTTCAAAGATGCTTATTTTAAAAATCAGAAGGATTAAGTATTTTAAAAATTACTTGTCTTTAATAAAAATATGGGGTATGTTAGTATGTTTCATACCCATTCAATTTATTTTTTAAAAATCATTTTTGGTTCTCTATCTTACCTGTCTCTTTGAACATGGTAAGCATTGTTATCTTAAAGTCTTTGTCTGATAATTCAAATATCTGGAGTCCTTATGGGTCCTTGTTGCCTTGTTTCTCTTGCCTTGTTTTTGTTCATTTTTGTTCTTATATCTTTTTGATGCCTGGTTGTTTTGATTATGTTATAGGCATTATATTTGTAGAATCATTATAGAAATAACTTGATGTTATATTTCCTCTGAAAGAGTCACATTTGCTTCTACTAGACACCTCAAGACGCTGAAAATACTCTGGCATCGCTTAATCTAAATAATCTGTCATCTTATCTGGGCTTGAGATGACTCAAAGGTTCAAAAGCTGCCATTATTGCTTCAAATGTATTTCTTATGCCTGGTGTGCAGCCTGTTGGTGTCTCAGTCCAGAGCCAGGCTATCCCTCGTCTTTACCCTCAGCTGTTTCCTCAGGAATCAACACACTCCCTGGGACTCTGTCCTGCCCCAGGTCTTGGCTTGATAATTCCTTGATGTCCTGTTAGTTATCAGGTACCATCAAGTAACTATTTTCTATACTTTATCTAATTTTTCTTTTTGTCCTCAGTAGGATTGTTCCAAACGACATATTCTATCAGGAAAATGAGTTCAGGAAATATTTCATATGCTAAAATACTTTCCAAATTGGATACTATATATTTTGTATTAAGAAAAATTCATTGGGGTGCCTGGATGGCTCAATTGGTTAAGCATCTGACCTTGGTTCAGGTCATGATCTCACAGCTTGTGAGTTTGAGCCCCACCTCAGGCTCTGTGCTGACAGCATGGAGCCTGGAGCCTGCTTCAGATTCTGTGTCTGCCTCTCTCTCTGCCCCTCCCCACCGCTCGCTCACGCTCTCTGTCTCTCAAAAGTAAATAAACATGTAAAAAAATTTTTTTTTTAATTTTTCTTAAAAGAAAAATCCACCTGAATATTTTTAAATGAAAAATCATACCATAAACTTTAGGAAATAAAATCAACTTCTCTTTTTTTAGCAGAAATAAAATTGAGTGTAAATAGCCACCAAATAGGAAACTTTCATCTAAAATGCATTTTAAGCTAGTATTTAAGTATCTGAAGTTTATACTTTTTCCCCCTTAGATTTCCAGCTTGCTCAAAGATATTAGTGCCTTTGAACTATTAATGTTAGTTCAGATTGATTATTGGCTTTATAATCACTATCTTTTTTTTTTTTTTTTTTTTTCTAAATACTCTTAGGACATTTTATTCACTATAGCCTAACCTTGAGGCAAAAGTTCTTATTCTGTCTTTCTATCCAATTTGTATTTTGGATATTATATTGTTTTACTAATTGTATTGTTTCCCTGAGGCATTTAAAGGAGAAAGATGCAGTTTCAAAAATATAAAATAAATTTGTTCAAGTTCAGTGTTTCATTTTTTCCAGGCAGCATCCAGATTTCCTTAGTTCTTTTTAAATGCCATGTCATCAACATGTTTTTCATATCCTTCTTGCTCTATCTTAATGTAGTGTATCGTCTCATTTCTCCAAATTATCATTTGCTTCTCATTCTACCAGGAAGTGTTTTGTCTTTATATAATTTTGATAGCGACAGAGTAAGTCAGTCACTTATTTTCACAGATTTTCGAGCAGAACAAATCATTCAAAATTTTATTCTAAAGTGAAGACCTTCCTCAGAAATCCTATCATTGTCATGAATAATGATCTATTGATTTCACTTGGCAGAACACCTAGGATTTTATTTTAAAACTGATATTACTTACAGATGCTTTCATTTTTTTTAGTAGTAAATTTATAATGCACTTTCATTTTTTTTAGTAGTAAATTTATAATGCACCTAGGTAAAAATCCTATCTTTAGAATTGTACTTTGAAATCCAAAAAATGTCCTTTTCCTGTCATTTTAAGTGTCTCTTTCCAAAGGATACTTTTAAATTTTTACTCAGAAGATACTGTAGTTACTTTCTTTGAGAAATGTGAGGGTATATACTTGGGGTTTTGTTAGCCAGATATATTTAAGGAAAAGGATTTAAGTATTTAGGAAAGTACTATTTCTTAGTATTATGAGTAAGTTCAGAAATGTGTTTTATGCTAAAGTTCTGAGTCATAGAACTTAATAATCAATGAGTATAAGTTAACACAATACGAGGACACTGTTCACCCAGCACATTGTCAGAAATTAGAAAATTTAGTAATACCTCCTTTAGGTGAAATTGTGAAAAAACAAGTCAACTTTCATATCCTGCTGGTGGGAAGATAAACTGATACAGATATTTCTTTTTTTTTTTAAGTGTTTATTTATTTGAAAGAGAGTAAGTGCACACATGTGTGTGTGAATAAGCAAGCGGGAGAAGGGAAGAAAGAGAGGGAAAGAGAGAATCACAAGCAGGCCCTGTGCTATCAGCATAGAGCCCGATGTGGGCCTCAATCTCATGAACTATGAGATCATGACCTGAGCTGAAATCAAGAGTTGGGCACTTAACTGAGCCACGCAGGCATCTGATATAGATGTTTCTGTATGTTAAAATAAAAAATAAGCAAACCCTATGACTTAGAAAGCATACTTCAGGAATTTACTCTAGCTTTGAAAAACACTTGTCTATATGTAATGGGTATGTGAGTGAGTGTGTGTGTGTGTGTGTGTGTGTGTATAGTGTGTATATATACATGGTTGTTCGTTACACTATTGTTTGAAAATCTAAACACAGTCTAAAATATTTAACAACAGAGAACAGCTAACTCATTTATGCGGCAGCTTCCAAAGAATGTTAAAGATATGACAGGAAATTATCCTAAATCTTCAGTATACCATACCATCAGTGTCCATTGGACCTAATTTCAGCTTTTGAGTTTCTTAAATGTCTTTCAAAGAACAAAGAGAAAATTCATGTTTTTTTAAAAAGAAGAATAAAACTCATTCTGTCTTGCATTTACACTATGGGTCCATTGGACCCTTTTATAAATATGAGATGTATTTTGAGATCTTTAATGATTTTATTTTTTCTATATCTGGAATATCTTGCTATTTCATCATCCCAGGAATTACTTAATTATTGTTTATTGATTATTTCTACTAAAAAGTCTAAGAAAACCAGAGAATGGTAATGCAAAGGTGAGATAGAACTCACTATCACACCATCCTTCAGGGTTCTAATTGTGTTGCCTGAAGTGCTGCATCATCCTTCAGGAAGTTACAAAAAGAATGGAGATAACACCATTATAGTCGGCTTCTAACTTTCTTTGAACATAGCTGAGAACTCACAATTTTTTATTTTTCACCCATAATAGCAAAAAAAAGTGACAGAAGACATTTCACAATTATTAATCAAAAGATGAATGTGAAGAGAAAGATAGTGCTCTAGATACTAATGATGATAATGAAATTTCTTGTATAAACCCAATCTCAGATTATGAGTGTTCAGATGACAGTATCCTGGATGAATTTTCCCAAACTCAAGAATCATTATGCGAATATATTTTTCTAAGGTCAAAGTGAAATGTGCTCTTTTCCAGTCAGTTATTCCATAGGCAGCACACATCATGCAATATTTGGTGACAAGAACCTGATCCATCCTGTTTTTCCAAAAGGACATGTAGTAGTTTCTTTTGTCTTTTATGAAATTTGTGCCCTGAAGTTTACTTGATACTGTTTGTAGGTGGACAGGTGCTTAAGGTAGAAGACTGAAAGAAAATAGATGATGTGAAATAAAAATATGACTTGATTGACTATTCTGATTTGATATTTATAAATATAAAACTGAAAATTTGTTACAGTTGTGGAGCAAAGAAGATACCTGGCCTCTCCTCAACAAAACTATAAGCTTTAAAAGATTTCAAAAAATTCAAGTATTACATTTTGTCCATGCAAGTTGGGGAAGAACCAAAAATAATGATAAGCCAGAACATTTTAGAAACGTATTGAAATCAAAAATTAGTATTTATGAATGTCTGTTGTCCTAGGTACATGCATGGTGGTTGGTGAGCAATTAGTTACATTGAGAGTGTATTGTCCGTTCCAAGTATATATGCCTTTATGCCTTTATGTGGAATAAAAATATGAGATTTGCTCTAAGTTCTTACTAAAATTCCCCCTCCTGCAAATTATTTGTAAAATGACTGTATTTGTAATGACTGTACATTTTGAAATGTACTTTCATTTGTAAAATGAGAGTATTAAAAAAAAAAATAGAAGAGTCCATTGGTGAATAGTGAAGCCAATGTTTTTAGTGTATATTGAGTGTTAAGGGGGGAAATGTAGTTGTAGAAATACACATTACAGTATGATCCTGATTTGTTCTGCTTTTTTTTTTTTTTTAAAGAAATCGCAAACAAATGCACTGAGTGTATAAAAACCTAAATGCAGAGAAGAAAGTTGGGAAGGATAGATACCACACTGATCTCAGTGGTAATCTCTGGGAAGGAGAATGAGAGTAGGGCAGTGCTCATGGGGGATATGATAAATAGATAAAGCTATAGATAAAAACAAAGTCTAAAAGCTTAAAAAACAAGACCAGCAAGGCAAAAAAATAAGTTTTATATCAAAAAAAAGTGAAAGATACCAATGACCCTAGAAAGATGTTTCAGTTGAACAGAATATAAAAAGTTTAGGTCTCCCAAGTCCAGCACATAATATAATTTCTACTAATGTAATAATTAAATCTGGACTAATTTTCAGTGATAGCCTTTATTATGCTTATTACTAAAAATGATTTAAATAACACTAATCTGAACTGTAACTTTTAGTAATGAAAATATTGGTCTTAGATAATATTAAGAAAATAAAAATTAAAAAAGATCTTGTAAAGTAGACTTCAGCATTAGAGCTACTGTAGGACTCTGCTGAAGTTTGTCCTTCAAACACTGTTACAATAATTGTCCTCCTAACTCTTATAGTTAAAATTTAACTTTAATACTCAAAGCCTTATTCCGGATGTGTTCTTAAAGTCTGTTTTGTAAGCGAGAACTTAGAGATTTTTTTAAAAGGCAGTTTTCATGCCTAGTAAGTTGAAACATGCTTCTTTTTGCAGACCAACTCTACAAGAAGAAAGGAAGATCATGATTAAAAATGGCCGGCACCCTGTGATTGACGTGTTGCTGGGAGAACAGGATCAATATGTTCCCAACAGTACGAATTTATCAGTAAGTACCATGTGATGCCAAATGAGTAAAAGATGATAACACGGATCCAAACTTTTAAATACAAAATAAGTATTTTTCTGATTTACACAGATTTTAACTGGTTTTCAGCGTTAAGTGTGGTAATCTTGGGCTCTACTTTTATATTCATCACCACATATGGAATTGGTGACATTTTCAATGAAGGATTATCCTTAAGTGGAAAGATGTAGCAACTAAATGGTTAATCTTAAGTTGTTATCCTAGGTAACTCCTAAAAATATTTTTCAGTTATGAATGCCTAAATATGCTAATAGAGTGGAATCATACCATGGTTTTGCAAATTCCTGTTTGTGTTTATCATTGTATGCTTTGACCTATGTTTCACCATTTTAAAATGTTCTGTGAAAGAATTAGAGGTGTTTCAGCTCATTTCAGTGATGAGAACTTTTGTCATATGGGCTAGAGTTCTCTCACAGAACATAAATGATCCTAAAGATTTCTTCATTTAATACATACTTACTGCATTCCTATTTAGCTTCAGTAGCAAAGCAAGTGTTAGGACAGAGAGTAGTAAGCCAGACAGAGATACACACTCCTCTAAGGGAGCTTGTGACCAAGCCAGAAGGTTGTCCTGCTGTTATAATAGATGATCTAGGAAACCAGGTGGTCCCAGGAGCATGTAGCAGGTCAGCCTAACTTATTATAGGGGGAACATTGAGCAAGGTTTCCCGGGGATGAGATACTAACTGAAGAGGGAGTCAGCATAGGCCAGAGAAGTAGAGAGGAGTATACCAGGTCAAGGAACCAACATGGGAGAGGCCAAGAGTGAGGCAGAGCAGGGTGAATTCAGGGAAGTGAAAGATGTTGAGTAACCTGGAAAAGTGAGTATGAAGAAAGAAGGGTTCAGAAATAAGGAAGAGGCCAGTTTGCTTGCATGCCATATTAAGGAATTTGAATTTATTCCTAAAGGATTTAGAATACTAGCAAGAGAGTGATTAAAACTGGGGAAAAAAAGCAAACTTATGGGAGGGAGGGTGTGCATGTGTGCCTTGCCTTTGTGTGTGTGTGTGTGTGTGTGTGTGTGTTACATAGAGTACACTGTCAAAGGTAAAGCCATACACTAATTAAAGTGGTAAGGGTAGAATCACATTACTGTGATTGCAGTAGGGAAAAGAGGATAGTGTGGACTGAACTCAACTTCAGTTTGTACAGAGATGACTGCGTGTTTTAAAGGGAGAGTGAGGGACTAGGAAAGAGGAATGGGGTGGGTAGTGGAGGGGGTGTCCTGCAGATTAAAGGGAGTAGAAATTGGAACAAGCAGGGAAGGGGATTGGTTAATGTGAAACCTATCTGGGTTTATTAACTGGCAGTTGGAGCTTCTACCCTCATACGGGGAGTGGAAAGAAAGGGAGAGTTGTCTTCTTGAATGTTTGCATTTCAAAGAGATGACTCACCTTGAGAAGACATTTCTAGGTGGTAGAAGATTTACATCTCAAAGGGGCAGAGAATGGATTTCTAACTAAGCTTTCTGAAGGAATTGCTCTCAGAGGAGGTACAGGGGCCTCTCTGCTGGTCATCACCTTTTGGCTGGAAGAAGCAGTAAATTCTCCTGGCAGTCTTGTACTTTTTCAGGTAGGAACTTTAAGAGGGTTGGGGTCATCCTAAGAACATGGCCTTCAGCTGCAAGAAACTGTGCTAGTGTTTATTCTGGTGTCTTAGTGGGGTGAGTAAACAAAATCATTTGTGCTGAAAGTGTGCAGTTTTTAGAAGCCATGGTTGAAGCCTAGTGGAGAAGAGGGCCCAGGAGGAGCCTGACTACAATTTGTTCAAAGTGAGAGTCTTGGTCAGCATAGAGTGAAATAATCTGGTGATGAGATCAGTGAATTACTGTAGGGAAGAGTTCAGTGAGAGAGGTTGTATCAAGGAATGAAATGCCTGACTTTAAGATTTCAGAGATAGTGCTCTTCTGGGAGATGGCAAGCCCTAGGTTTGGCCGTGGAAGGTGGGTAGCAGAAGTGGAGGTCTCTGGAGATGAGATCAAGGAACAGAGTTTGGGAAAAAGTCATCCACATGAGTGTTGAAATCATCTAAGAGAACAGCAGCATTTTTAGGGAAAGCCAAAGGTGTTCCAGGTGCCAAAGATTCCAAGGGATGGAGACTGGTGACAGGGAAGTTTGTAGATGCCTGCAGTGAGGACAAGCAGAGGTGGTAAAGTTCTAAAGAAACACATAAGAACACATAAGGGAGAACCTCTGAACTCTGAGATGTGTGTGGCAGGATGTGGCCGAAAGTGCAGCCTCCAAACGAAGTGAACAACAGCCAGGTTTCAGTTTAAGCCTTTTTGAAGGAGGTATTAAACAAGAAGGTTAGAACCACAGAAGGGCTTGGGAATTTTTCAGAGTTCATTGGGAAAATTGGAATGTAGCAGAGCAGTTAGAAATTAGGTCAGAGAAAGGAAGTCCAGAACAGCAAGGGAGTTGGGAATATAACAGAGTATTCCCTCTTGGGCTGTGAGCAAGGGTGACAGAGATATGCACATGGTGAATTTGGCTGGCCCCAAGTGTGGTAAGTGAAAGGAAATACTTTGAATTACATTAAGTTTAATATTACATTTTGATATAACACACAGACTTGTTGGTAGTGTATAATCTGGTCCGCAAAGTCTGTAAAGTTGTTCGTTCTCATTAGGGAATTTGTAAATTGCTTAAGTTATCAAGCCAAGTTAATACGTACTGATGCTTTATTGACTTAAAAGAAGAATGAACGTAAGAATTTCTTTTTCAGTTCCCATAATACCAGTGGGGGTATAGCTTTTCTTGAGAAAGTAATATAGTTGTAACATTTAATACCTTGGTTTATATTTTACTTATAAATCTCTTAAACATTACTTCCTGTTACTGTCTCCATCTCCCAGCACACCAGCCAACTCAAACGCAATCCCAAGTATGTTATCTTCGACATTGATTTTTTTTTGTTTTTTTCTCTTTTTCATTCTTTTTTTTTTCTCTTTCACATTATTTTAAAAGTATTATACTGGGGCACCTGGGTGGCTCAGTCGGTTAAGCGTCTGACTTTAGTTTAGGTCATGATCTCATGGTTTGTGAGTTCGAGCCCTGCATCGGGCTCTGTGCTGACAGCTCAGAGCCTGGAGCCTGCTTCAGATTCTGTGTCTCCCTCTCTCTCTGTCTGTACCCCGCTCACGCTCTGTCTCTCTCTCTCAAAAACTGAATAAACGGGAAAAAAATTGTTTTTAATGAATAAAAAATGTATTATACTGTTTAATAAAGCAAGATTTGAGAAACTAAAGTAGCCTTTTACCTAATTACAAAAATGTTTTAAGGAAACATTAAAATTTTATATTTAAATTTTTACAAAATAAATGGAGAGATTTTTTTCCAGTAGGCACTTTAGAATATTCCAGAATATTCATTTCTTTTACATATGCTTTTTCTAACTTGAGTAGGAGTTGATATAGAACTGTTGCTATGGTGAAGTGCATTCTATTTTGCAGGGTATAAATTTATATATAGGGATAGTGTTGAAAAAGAACTTACTATGTAAAACTCAATTTAAAATAATTTATAGGTGTTAATTATAAAATATAGCCTGAAAATAATTTCCTGAAAGTCAAATGACATTGTTGCTTTTGATAATCATGTAATTTTAAGAAATGGTCTTTTGTACATGTGATTATAATATACTTTTCTGGATTCTGTCTTATGTGAACTTATTATAGTTCTTCTGAACAAGCCAACTTTCTGCCTACTTCTCCTCTGCCAGTTTGAAGAATACTCTTTTTTTCACATTTCACAATTTTGCATTTATTTATGAATTTTTATTAGCATTATTTTGTGAATATTTTGTTCTTAGAGATTTTGACGCACTTTGTGTCAGTATTGTGCATGATATCAGGCTTATAAAGAAGAAAGAGACAGACTACCTCCCTAATGTGGTGGCAGACATATCAATTACATTAACACTAATAGAATATTTAACACAAACCATGAGGGAACTAACAGACTACCTGGTAGGAACATTGGCCCCAAACTTGTACAGGCATTTCAAAGTAAATGGTATCCCAATGGTCATTCAACAGACTAACATTTATTTTCTTGACCTGCTGTATATTAGCTTTTATAGAATACAAAAATATAGCAAAGAATTAAATAGAGAGGAACTGTGACTCTGAGGTGTTTGGGTAACATTGGGTGAAGATCCTAATGTGAAGGTGAATATGAAGACCAAGAGAAAGGTCTGAGCTGGAGTTAGGGATTTTAGGATGATCATGATGTATGCACAGGAGTTTAGATTCTGGATCTCTCAGGGAAATTATGTAACAATGTAAAGAAGGCTGATGAAAAAAAAGCCCTCTCAGGCGCTAACACTGAAGGAGTAGTTTCACTAAAAGCAGGTTTAAGTGAGGACTTTCTAAGAATCTTTTAAACATATTTCCCCTACCTTACTTTCAGAATTCAGAGTTCTAGTTTAGTCACACTTGCTCCAGTGGTAACCAGATGCTACTGTGTATTTCTTCCTATCCTGTGACACCTAGCTCTGCCACATCTTCTAGGAAACCTTGGTTTGACTTCTCCAAGCAGAATTGAAAGGAATACTCTTTTAAATCCTCTTTTTGTTTCCCTTCCCGATTCACTGCATAATCTGAGTGTTTGTGGACTTAGCAGCGCTGGATTTCCCCATGTCCATCTTGCCCATCTCCAGTTCATTTCTCCATTCTGCAGCTGCAGGGCTTTTCCTAACCTGTCCTGTCACTCTCGCACTTAAAATCATGCTTAAAATTCCAGCCATGTAGTTCCCAAGTTACCATGCCTCTGGGACTTGGCAGATGGCATTCCCTCTGCCTAGAATGTCATCTTTCCCCAACACCATCCACTGCTGCCTCACACACACCCACAACCCACCCCATCCCGCCCTCCAGCTCCTGCTGTTCTTGAAGTCTTGTCTTGGATGTCACTTTCTGCACTGAGCCTTTCCTAACCACTGCTGGGTTAGGTATCTCATCACTTACCCGTTACACTCTTATTTCTCCCCATTTTAGTACTTACCCAGTTAATTATAAATGCTTTTGTATGTGGTTCCTAGTATACCGTAAGCTTCATGAGAAGGGAATAGGCTTCTCTGGTTAGTTGTAATGCTGCTGTCAGTCACAGTTCTCTGGCATTTAGCGGGCATCTAATCATATTTGTTAAATAAACAAGAATTAGCTATAAGCCTTGAGCAGTCTCCAAATCTCACTCTAAATTTTTGCCCTTTTTTCCCACAAAATGTTATTTTTTAGGATGTTGTATGGGAATATCACAATTTCCTGAATAATTATACTGTAGAACTAGAAGGGATGTTAGGGATCATTTCGTGTAACCACCTCTTCTTACTTAGGAGGAAACCAAAGCCCAGAAAGGGGAAGTTGACTTGCCAGAGGTTACCCAAGTTGAGTACTCTTGAACTATTTCCCAGAACACAAAGTATTGTCAGGCAAGCCAATGCTTTTTAATCTTCTTCACTTTTTCACTGTCTTGAAAATGATAAGGGTATGGTGATAAACTGGAATGAAAGGAAAAGGAAAATGTTGCTCAGAGCCAAAGGAGGTTGGCCCAAGGCTCTGGCAACCCCAGCCCCAACTGCCACCTTGAGGATTAGGAGGTCAGCTTCTTAGCATACCTGTGACCCATGAGGCAGACCAAGACATAATGTGCCAAGATAATTCTGCTTGGGAAATGCCACTGCAATCCCGTGCAGTCTCAGCACTGTTTATTTATTAAACCAAATGACTTTCTAATAGATGGATTTTTGACAGCAACTGAAGTTGGAGTTTTAGTTGGTTGTTTTTTTTTTTTATTTTTAATGTAAGTAATATAAATTCCCCTTATTGGGAGAGGGAAAGGGAAAATTGTGGTTCAGTGTTTCTCAGTTTGTGGAAGGGAAGAAAATGAGTTGAATGTGCAAAGCAGGAAGGTTCCCAGGAAATACTTGAACCCTGTGGATCTCTGTAGCCCCAAGGGAAGTCCACAGCCCAGCGGTGGTGGGTGGACACTGAATTCCCAGTGACAATCCCTTCTCCTGAAATCAAGAAGGGGCTTTAAGCACCTCAGCCCCTAGCACTGTGTGGCACATAGTAAGTGCTCACACATTTGTTACATGAATGATGCTTGAAAACAGTAAAGATGAGGGTGTACTGGAGGGGAACAAGATCACCAACTTCCCATTTCCTTCCTTCTCCCAAGATAAATACTTCTAGGTACCCTAGAAATACTTGCTTTGACTATATAAAAGACTGATTATACTAATTTCATAAGCTATTTATTGACTCTTTGTACCTAATTACCAAGCAGAGTAGCAGTAATGCATACCATAAAAATATGTCTGAGCACTAAGCTTAATTTAATTCTGTGCCTGAATTATTCTCATAGATTTTGCTATAAATGTGATTTTTGTATAGTATAATCATGGGATCATACTGTTAAAAAAAGAAAGTAGAGGAAACATTAATGGCACTTGAACATTTTTTTCTGTTACTTCTCACCCCTGGTACCCATTTCTTCCTGCTTCTGAACCACTGAGATAAAGAAGGATATTTTATATAACTGATGACTTTTTAATGGGTTCTGACCTGGGCTTCTCTCTTCCTGTCCATAACCCATCTCCATTGATTGAATAAGTACTCATTCCTTATGACCCAAAAGATACTACTGCCTCCTCAGAGCTTTCATCATTACTCTGGTCAGAAATAATCTCTTTTAAAAAACTGAGAACAAACTGAGGGTTGATGGGGGGCGGGAGGGAGGGGAGGGTGGGTGATGGGTATTGAGGAGGGCACCTTTTGGGATGAGCACTGAGTGTTGTATGGAAACCAATTTGAGAATAAACTTCATATATTGAAAAAAAAAGAAATAATCTCTTTTATCCAGGCATTTTCTTTGTTTTGTTTTTAAAACTCTTACCACGTACCACTTGTTGGTACATAGAGGTAGTGGGAGAGTGCCTAACAGTGATTGGAGATGTAAATTCCAGTCCTGTTCTGCCGATGTTTTGCTATCAGCTTGGATAGACCACTGTTCTCTTCATCTATAAAATGAGGGGATTAGGTTGAGTAACAACTAGCTCTTAGTGGAATATAAATTGGGCAGCATCCAGGCATCAGAAGGATTTGGACCCTTTCCTCAGCATCTCAGCTTATAGTCTGTACTCCTCTCCAGCCTCATTATCCCCTTCTGTTTGTAGTTCACCTTGGGTTAAAAGTGCAAGGATTTGGCTAAGAGTTTGTCTGGAGGAGGCTTTCGCTAGGGAGTCTCTTACTGTAACCTGTTATTGATTGACATTTTCAAGGAATAAAACACTTTGAAACTGCCAAACTTTTTCAGCAGTTTGCAACTATTATAAAAATAGTTCTACCATGAGCCTTTCTTGAAGATAGATGTCGATATCGGTACCTGTCAAGGAAAGAAGGCTTTTTTGTAAAAAGCAGCTAATGCCCAAGTCTTGGAAATTAACATGTGACACTTTTGGTGTTTTATTTATTTAATTTTTTTTGCTATACACCTCCTGACTTTAGCACTGTTCTGACCATCATTTTAGTGTATCCAGTGATGGACCCACGGATGCTGGCCCTGCACCAGAGTAGCCCTTGTCCTGTTTAGCAGTGACTGTGACTCTCTGTCATTGAGTAGGGATCCCCTATGAGACATTTGTCCAGAGATGATCTTTACTTAACATCCCAGTTCTGCTACTTAGTAGCTGCGTGTTACTGGACAAGGTACTTAGAGTCTCCTGGCCTGTGTTTCCTTGCTGTAACATGGAAATACAGTAGTACTATCGTTATCCTGTGAGGCTGTTTGTTGTAAGAGCTAAATGAGATGGTGCACATCAGGTCATCAGCACAGTTATCTGTGGCACTTGTTAGCTGCAGTGTTCTTATGGTAAACCTTAAAACCTTTTATGTTTTCATCTCCGCTTCGCTTCTCTTTCCACAGAAGACAGAATTCAGTGTGGAAGTTGACTAGTTATCTCAAAACTTACTGGTTTAGATTCAGTGTTTGATTCTTGATATCCACTGCTAGGCTCTTACTGACTGATGCTATCCAGACAGACATCACCAGTACCAAGGTAAAAACTTGAGAGATTGAACTTTAGTCTCCCCAAAGGTTCATCGAGGCAGTAGATGCCATCCAGAAACATAGTCCCCATGGTGGAGTACTTCCGTGTTTGTTTACTGTCTTTTATTCATTCAGCCATCCATCTGTGATTTTCTGAGAGCTTGCTCTGTGTGCAGCATCACGCTCAGTACCTGGCATAGGTCTGGGCACCATCTAGGCTGTCCAGTTTGATGTGTTCTTGGTAACTTCAGTAGGTTCCGGAAAGGGTAAAGAGTTTTTGCCAATTTTCAGCTTCTCGCTATTCTCTTGCAATGTTTCCTCATCCTGACTGGTTTTCCAGATAGATTTAAGGTGTTTTTCATATCTAGGACCTTTTGATGTGTGGACATCAAAGGACATATGATCCTTGCTGAAAGGTAGATGCATAAAATACATGTGTGAGATTTCTTTTTTCTTTTTTTAATATTTATTCATTTTGGGGAGAAGGTAGGGGAAGGGCAAAAAGAGGGACAGAGGACCTGAAGCGGGTTCCCTACTGAGGCTGACAGCCGCGAGCCTGATGTGGGGTTCAAACTCACTAAGCACAAGATCATAACCTGAACCAAAGTCAGACACTCAACCAATTGAGCCACCCTGGTGCTCCAGGTGTGAGATTTCTTGATCATTTCCTCACTAACTAGGTTATCTTGGGAACTGTAGAGGACAGGGAGTCCCATATTCCTGACTAGTTTCCAGAGAGAATGCACATGATTTTTTGATATGTCAGGGTGGTGAATATCCCTGTTGCAGTGCCTTTCACACAATAAATTCATATATTTGACCAGTACTTATTAAGTGCCTTCTTTGTAGCAGGCCATGTTGTATTCATTGGGGATGAGCAAGATAACCTAGTTCCTCTCATGGGAACTAACTTTCTAGCAGTGACGCTGGTAATAAGTAAACAAGAAAATTAAGGAAATTTCAGAGAAGGGTAAAAGATATAAAGAAAATCAAATGGGTGTCATGATAGAGTGTGACAGGGCAGAGGGGCTTAAGTAGATTGAGTGGTCAGAAAAGGTCTCTCCTGGGAGTTGATGTTTGAGTTTGGACTTGAATGACAAAAAGGATCTAATCAGGGAAGAGCACCCCAGATGCAAGGAACTATGGAAAGGCCTGGACAGCTTGGCACCTTCCAGCAGGTGGAAGAAGAGCATAAACCCAGCCTGGCTAGTAGTAAGTGAACATGTGGAGGGTGGGAGGAGACTGGGCCAGAGAGGCAGGCATGGCCTTTTGGCAGTGGTGTGGAATCCAGGCTTTATTATTAGAACACTGGGGAGCTGTGTGAGGGCTTTTTAGCAGGAGACCAATTCTGTTTTCATTTTTTAATTTTTTTATTCATTTTTGAGAGACAGAAAGACAGAATGTGAGCAGGGGAGGGGCAGAGAGAGAGGGAAACACAGATCCTAAGCAGGCTCCAGGCTCTGAGCTGTGAGATCAGGTGAGATCATGACGTGAGCCGAAGTCGGACGCTTAGCTGACTGAGCCACGCAGGTGCCCCTGTTTTCATTTTTAAGACCATCACTCTGACTGTTATGTGGAGAACGGACTGTGGGCAGAGAAGCAAGAAGACCAGTTGGGATCTACTGCAGTGGTCCACCAGGATGGTGGCAGTAGAGAGGGGACAGGTAGTATTTATGCATCTCAAAGTCCCTCCTGATTCTCCACAGTGTCTTTTTTACATTAGTGTTTACTAGAGTGTGCCCAGTGTATAATTTAGCTCCCATTGGAGGTATAAATATTAGTGCTTATTGGGAAGGCAGCCACTTTGTCACCTAAAAATAGTTAAGTGAGTTGAAAGCATTTCATTCCTTAAAGCCTCCAAGTTAGTTCTCACCTGAAATCTTCAAATCCTGGATAAGCCTGGAAAGTTCACTTTCACAGAAGTGACCGCAAGTCTGGGGCGCCTGGGTGGCTCAGTCAGTTAGTCATCTGACTTCAGCTCAGGTCATGATCTCACGGTTTGTGAGTTTGAGCCCTGCATTGGGCTCTGTGCAGGCAGCTCAGAACCTGGAGCTTCTGATTTTCTGTCTTCCTCTCTCTCTGCCCCTCCCTCTACCCCTCCCCCACTTGCATTCTGCCTCTATCTCAAAAATAAATAAACACGAAAAAAAAAAAAGAAGTGACCGCAAGTCTCACTGCGGTCCCTGTGTACCATTTCCCCCAAGCACTTCGGACAAGTGAATTCCAGTTTCCCCTCTTCAGTTGAACACAAAGCCACATCTCCAATGTCATACGCCTGAATTTGGACCTACTATTTTTCAGAGAATCATAGAACTTGAAGGTGAGAGATCATGTAATTCACCCTCATTTAAAAAAAAAAATTTTTTTAACGTTTATTTATTTTTGAGACAGAGAGAGACAGAGCATGAACAGGGGAGGGGCAGAGAGAGAGGGAGACACAGAATCTGAAACAGGCTCCAGGCTCTGAGCTGTCAGCACAGAGCCCGACGCGGGGCTCCAACCCACGGACCGTGAGATCATGACCTGAGCCGAAGTTGGACGCTTAACTGACCAAGCCACCCAGGCGCCCCAAATTCACCCTCATTTTAGACACTAGGGAACTGAGAGCTACACAGTTGCACTGACCTGTCACTACCCTGTCAAATTTTTTATTCTCATTGGATGAGAAAACTGAATCAAGCACTAAGTGTAAATGCTCTTTTCTTTCAAGGCTTTGGAAGGAGTACGGTGTCTACAAATAAAAGGTGTGTAGGAGTACCTGGGTGGCTCAGTTGGTTAAGCGTCTGACTTTGGCTCTGGTCATGATGTCACGGGTTCGTGAGTTTGAGCCCTTCCTTGGTCTCTGAGCTGACAGTGTGGAGCCGGCTTGGGATTCTCTCTCTCCCTCTGCCCCTCCCACAGTAGCGCGCTCTCTCTTTCTTTCTCAAAATAAAGAAACAAAAACTTTAAAAAATTACCTTAAAAGTCTTTAAAAAGATAAAAGGTATATATTTTTATTGTTCTTACAGCTTTCCTAAATTATTAAAAGAATTTTTTTTTTTTTTTTTTTTTTTTTTTTTTTTTGCCTGTGCGCATCCATCAGCCCCCTTCATTGTTCATTGAGTTTGGTAATTGCACTTCAGGCAGCTCCACCAACAATGCCTTAATGGTTCGGGACCTCATCATGGTGCATGTAACCCATCTGTGGGTCATTTCCCTTGTGTTACAGTCTTTTACTTTCTATTATATGTTTCTCTTCTGCTGTTCTTTTTTTATGTAACTATGCTGGAGGTCCAAATAACAAAATGTCATTTGGAAGTTATATAAATTTTTCCTGAATCTATAAATCAGTTTATAAGAGCTATTTGATGATTCATGATGATTATTCATGAAATGAATAATTAAATCTTAAGATAATTCATTTAAATAATTTTTAGCTAATATTTCAAACAAATGAAAAAGTGTAGAAAACAGTATAATAGACACCTGTTTACCTTTCACTCAAATATCATAGAGAATGAACTTTCGTAATATGAACGAGATTTATTTAAGGTAAATAAAATGTTACAGATATAGCTAAGGCTTCACATAATTGCTATTTCTTTTTCTCCCCCTTCACCTCCTCTTATTGGTAACCATTATCCTGATGTTATTTATTATCCTTGTGCAAGGTTTGTATTTTGTATATATTTGTATTTTAACTGTATATAATTTTGTGTGTTTTTAAAATGTACATAAATATGGCACATTGCACCTATCCTGTTGTATACTGTTTTGTAAATGATTGTTTAATAATTGTATAGAATACATCTCATTTTCCTGATGATACATTCTTTCCATTTTTTGTCTATTATGAATACAAACAGTACTAGAGTGAACAGTCATAGAAATATCTTTCTGAGTACTTGTGTATCTTTCTAGGGTAGATTACTAAGAGAGGAATTACTGGGTCATGTAGACCAGTATACGCAATCTTTAAGCATTTCCAAATTGTTCTCCGTATCCTTGCCAACATTCTGCTTAAATAGACTTTTAAGCCTTTTGATGATCTGATGAATGTGAAAGCTGTCTTTTAAAAAATATTCCTTCAAAAATTTTCACCGTTAGTATTTCTTTATTCCTTCATTTGAATGTTAGGAATAGCTTGTAGGTCCCTTGAAAAATCCTGCTGATTTCGTTTTCCTTTTCCTGATTAAGAAAAGTTTTCGGCTTTGAGTGTTTCTTTTTCTGTAAATATCCTGTTTGTGTCCTTTGCCCATTTTTTCATTGTTTTGGTGTTATTACTGTGTAGAAGTACTACTTCTTTATGCCTTTTTATTTTGTGTTTGGTGGCTTAATATAATTTTTTAAAAAATTAATCATAGTCTTTCCTTTTATGATTTATATTGTTGTGTTGCTTTTCCTATTTCTTTCAGTAAATCATTCTCTATCTTGATGCTATTAAGCTGTTTTTCTATGTTTTCATCTAAAAGTTTAAGGTTTGCTTTTCACAATTAATTCCCTCATCTAGATTTGATTTGGGGCCACTGTGTGAGTTTCAGGCCTACGTCTATTTTTTTTCACATGGGTACCCAGTTGTCCCACCGTTGTTTGTTGAACATAGCATACATTGTTTTTGCTGATTTATCGTCCTATTTCTGACCTATACCAACTCATTTGTATTTTTTTTGTCATTTTCTTTTAAAGTTTTGTTGACAATTTTTCTTGGGGTTGTCTTTCTTTTGATTTGAAGTTTATTTTCTTTATTCTGAGAGAGAGAGAGAGAGAGAGCATGTGGCAGTGGGGGGCGGGTGGTGAGAGAGAGAGGGAGGGAGGGAGGGAGGGAATCTCAAGCAGGCTCTGCGATGTCTGCACAGAGCCTGAAGCAGGGCTCAATCTCATGAATCGTGAGATCATGAAAACCAAGAGTTGGACACTTAAACACCTGAGCTACCCAGGCACCCCTGATTTGTAGAAGTTCTTTATGTATACTGGATTTGAGTCTTTGGGCAATATATAATCTATACATGTAATCTGTGTTGTAGCTTTTCATTTCCTTAATGGCATCTTTTGGTTAATAGTATTTAGTTTTGTTTTTTTTTTAATTTTTTTTTAACATTTATTTACTTTTGAGACAGAGAGAGAGACAGAGCATGAACGGGGGAGGGGCAGAGAGAGAGGGAGACACAGAATCGGAAGCAGGCTCCAGGCTCTGAGCCATCAGCCCAGAGCCTGACGCGGGGCTCGAACTCACGGACTGCGAGATCGTGACCTGAGCTGAACTCAGACGCTCAACCACCTGAGCCACCCAGGCGCCCCTAATAGTATTTAGTTTTAATGTACTCCAATTTTTAAATCTTTCTTTAGAGTTAATTATGATTTATGCCTATTAAAGAAATCTTTCTCTACCCCAAGGTCGTATATTATTGTCCAGTTGTTTTATTGTATTGTATTGTATTGTATTGTATTGTATTGTATTGTATTGTTTTTTTGGCTGTCAGAGCTATAATCTACCTGACATTGATTTTTGTTTATGTATGATGGAAGTTAGGAATCAGGATTTCTTATTTTTCTATATGGACATCCTTTTGACCAAACCCCAGTTATTGAAAAGACCATCCTTTGTGTACTTTGCTACAATGTCACTTTTGTCACAAATCAAGTAACTGTGTACACATCAGTCTGTTTCTGGACTTTGATATATTCTACTATATGTCTTTGTGCCAGAATCACACTAATTTATTTATTTATTGTAGCATTATAATATTAAGCCTTTCAGTCCATGAACACAGTATATTCTTTCATTTAACTAGGTCTTCCTAAATTTCTCTCAAAAATGATTTATAGTTCGCTGTGTAGAGGTCTTGGTCATTTTGTTAGATTTATTCCTAAGTATTTGATTTCTTTTGATATTGTGGTAAATTGTATCATTAAATTTCTTATTTTCGGGGTGCCTGGGTGGCCCAGTCGGTTAAGCGTCTGTCTTCGGCTCAGGTCATGATTTCACCGTTCGTGAGTTAGAGCCCCACGTCATGCTCTGTGCTGACAGCTCAGAGCCTGGAGCCTGCTTCAGATTCTGTGTCTCCCTCTCTGCCCCTCCCCCGCTCACACTATGTCTGTCTTTCTCTCTCTCACAAGTAAATAAACTTTAAAAAAAATTTAAATTTCTTATTTTCAATTACTTACTGCTGAAATCTAGAGATAAAGTTTTATATTTATTTTATATAAAGCTCTTGTTTAATTCATTTATTGACTATAATAATTTTTATAGATTTCTTTAACTTTTCTGGGAACATAATCATGACATATAGGAATAATGAGATTTATTATTTCCTTTCTAATAATTATACTTTTTATTTCCTTTTCCTGCACCTGCCCTTTTTTTAATGAGTAGATACTGAATTTTATCAAATGCTTTGGAGATCGTCATCTGATTTGCCTCCTCTGTTTTCTTAATGTGGTGAATTATATTGATTGGCCTTTGATTATTAAACCAACCTTATACTCCTTAAAAACTCTAAATTGTTTATATAATATAGCTTTGGATTGGTTTAATGTATATTCATCCATATATACATAATAGATGAAATTGGTCTGTAGTTTTTCTTTTTTATTATGTTCTTGACAGGTTTTTGGTATCAAGATTGTGTTGGGGGGTGCCTGTGTGGCTGACTCGGTTAAGCATTCGACTCTGATCTTGGCTTAGGTCATGTGAAGCCTGCTTGGGATTCTCTTTCTGTCTCTCTCTGCCCTTCCTTCTCTCTCTCCTTCAAAATAAGTAAATAAACTTAAAAAAAAAAGATTCTGTTGAATTTTTGGAATGTTTTGGTAAGAGTTACTTTTGTTTGGTTTTGTAGAAGAGTTTTTGTATAAGATTAGTGCTGTTTCTTATATGTTTGCAAGAATTAGTGGGAAAATTATCTGGGTTTGGAGTTTTCTTATGGAAGGGCTTTTAATTACAGATGTAATTTCTTTAATAGATACAAGCTTATTCAGATTGTATTTCTTGTGTCATTTTTGCCAATTTTAAAACAATCAGTTCATTTTATTTAAATTTTTTAAATATTTGGTTATGCCAGATGTTTGGTTATTTATAACAGGTTGATTATTTTTAAGGCTCTGTAAGAGAAATAATTTTATTTTAATCATTATTTTCATCATTCTACTCATGCAAAGTTTCTTTTCTTGTTCTTACTGTGCTAGGCTCTTTCTGTTCCAAGAAACACAGATTCACTCAAGTTCCTTCAAATAATGGAGCTTTATGACACTCATTATAAAACCACATGTAACCATGAGAGAAAGGAATTACAGGAAGAACAAGATCTCTAGTACAGTTTGGCTTTAGCGAGACTGGAAATGTCTGGTTAATTAGGGTATAAGACAGCTTTAGAGATGGAACAGATTTTCTTTTTATCCCCTGAATAGTAAGACTTTATAATATTTTACTTTGAGACTCTCATTATTTGCATGTGCATGAAGTTTCTCAACTCTTTTAGGCTCCTTTGCTTCTTCTTAACCTTTTATTGCTAACTACCCTCTACCCCTTGTTCTGTATAATTTTTCTTCATACTTTGTTTCCTCATAAGTTAATACTTATGGTCCCCAGTGCTTTGTGGTCTTGTTCTGTGTTTCTTTTCAACCTCTACTCCAGATACCAACTGATTGAATCTCTCCATGGTTCTCAGTTTAAACTCCCAAGAGATTATATGGTTAGTTTCAGAAGACCATTTATGTGAGGCCATGTCTTGGGCTCTTGGTCAGATACAGAGTGGCCACCCTTGACCAGGCAGGTATTGCCCAGAGTGGTGGGTTCACATAGCACAGCACATGGATGTCTCGGGCTCACTCCTCTCTACAAAGGGCTACAGTTGGACAGTTTCCCTTAGGATGAGTCTATATATGGCAAGTACTATAACTGGTTAATAGAGGCAAATTCTAGAAATTAAATTAGTGCAAGTGTTTGAGCTTTGCTGCCTCCTTTACATCCTCTGGTGAAATGCCAGTGAAAAATGCTGATAAAAATGATATCTAGAATTTGGTATTGTAAATCTCTTTAGTAGTCATCTGTCTATACCTGAAAAAATTCCTGTGCTACCAACCCAAATTAAGGCCTTGGGCAATTAGCTGTATAATACCTGTAGGTTTTTTTTTTTTTTTTAATGTTTATTTATTTTTGAGAGACGCAGAGAGAGACAGAGCTTGAGCAGGGGAGGGGCAGAGAGAGAGAGGGAGACACAGGATCTAAAACAGGCTCCAGGCTTTAAGCTGTCAGCACAGAGCCCGACCTGGGGCTTGAACCCAAGAACCGGAAAATCATGACCTGAGCTGAAGTCGGACGCTTAACCGACTGAGCCACCCAGGCACCCTATAAATACCGGTAGTTTTAAGATAGACACATTGATTGGTTTTAAATGTAAGCAATATAAAAAACACACAAAGAGGCAGGTAAATGAATATTTAATGAGAAAGCCATAGTAGTTATGTCATTTAGGTTGCTTCTTGTTTTTTCCTTATTTATACACAGAAACAGTCATGTACATTGCTAAAAATTCACTGTTCTGCAATATCATGGTTCAGGTTTAAGACAAAAAGCCCCTCTTTCCATTTGTAATACTTGGTAACATATTTAAATATCATAAAGCCATCTTTTACTTAAGGCATTCCCACTTATGGAATAAATTATAGCTGTTATGTAAAAGCCCTTTGGGTACAATAAGTGAGATTGCTTTTTAATTTTCTAGGGGGACTCAGAGAGAGTAATGATAATTACTGGACCAAACATGGGTGGAAAGAGCTCCTACATAAAACAAGTTGCATTGATTACTATCATGGCTCAGATTGGCTCCTATGTTCCTGCAGAGGAAGCAACAATTGGAATTGTGGATGGCATCTTCACGAGGTAAAAACATTAGTTCTATTTGAATGTATTTCTGAAAATAAGTCAGGCCCACATTGTCACATGAATTTTCTGTGTACATATTTAGATGAATAGATTTGCTCTTAAAATATTTAGAGCTTAGGAGCTTAAAGAGAGCGTTTCATCATGAATATTAATACCAGAGGAGTCCAAGGAGAGCATTTTGTCCACTAGTTTTCAAGTTATTTTTGGTTACTAAGTTCTTACTTTAAAGAAAATCTTATATAAAAGATGAATATTTAAACAGATAAAAGCAGATCTGCTCTGCCTGAGTCAGAGTGGAAGGCTTACAGACTTGACTGGATGGGCTCTGCAGAGCACAGTCTGAAAACCAGCCCACCCTCCTCATTTTATAGGTGGGGAACTGACATGGAGAAGGGCACTGCCCAAGATTATGTATGTATGTATGTATGTATGTATGTATGTATGTATTTTTAATGCTAAGAACATTACCCGTAACTAAGTCTTACCCTTCATTTATAAACCTAAATTGCATGTCATGTTAGGAATAGAAGTGAAATATCCTGGTCTCACTAATAGGAAAATCATAGTTCAATCTATTTATTCAGATTTATCAGTTCCTTATCAGTATAAGAAGTATCTTATACTTCTTAAGAGCATGGCCATTTTTGGAAAAATTAAATATAGTCCATATGTATGTAGTCAGATTATGTGTATAAGTGTCTGATTGGTTGTGCAGCTGCATATTTCTATAACACTTGACTTTGGAATCACATCAGAATATATCACATACTGAGGCGCCTGAGTAGCTCAGTCGGTTGAGCATCTGACTCTTGATTTTGGCTCAGGTCATGATCCCAGAGTTGTGAGATTGAGCCCCACGTCAGGTTTTGTGCTAAGTGTGGAGCCTGCTTGGGATTCTCTCTCTTTATCCCTCTGCCCCTACTCCACCTGTGCGTGTACTTTCTCTCTTGCTCTCTCTCTAAAATAAAAGAAAAAAAAATACATGCTGATATTGATGCATTTGAGTAGACATTAAAATACTTTATCTTAGGGATGCCTGGGTGGCTCAGTCGGTTGAACATCTGACTTCGGCTCAGGTCATGGCTCAGGTCATGATCTCGCGGTCTGTGAGTTCAAGCCCCGTGTCGGGCTCTGTGCTGACAGCTCAGAGCCTGGAGCTGCTTCAGATTCTGTGTCTCCCTCTCTCTCTGCCCCTCCCCCGCTCATGCTCCCTCTCTCTCTCAAAAATAAATAAACATTAAAAAAAACTTTTAATAAAAAAAATACTTTATCTTAGAGCTTGGTTTTTAACCTGAGAGTAAGCAGGGACACCTAAATTCTGTTTGATACCATATCACCAAACAGATGTTATTTTGATCTTTATATATTTGTAGATAAATTCAGTATAAGAAATTTAAGGACTCTTTCTTTACTTTTTAAATTGTAATTAGTCTTCTATCTTGTAAAAATAAATATACTAGGTATTTTATTTTGGTTACCTTAGTAGGGAGAGTGACAGAAATTTAACCAAGGGAAAAAAGATTAAAAGGAGAAGAGGGAAAGAGAGAAAGACTTCTTGGGCAAAGTAAGATGGTTTGACTGGAAGAGAATCTTGTTAGTGAGCAGAATATCAGTTATGGATATTTTTAGATATATATGTATTTTAGATATAAGTAATAGAAAAAAAATAAGAGTTTACTTTTCTCATACAATAAGAATGCTTGAGGTGCGCTGTTGTTTCCGCTGTTGTGGTGGTTCTGCAATATTTTTGGCCTTTCCCTCATAGCTGCTATATAGTTGCTGTGACTCCAGGCATCACATTCATGTTCGCATGTGGGAACAGGAAGAGAGAATGCCACAGGCTCCCCGGCCTCTCCACCCCCCCCCCCCCCCCCCGCCTTGTTTTTTCAGGAAATCAGTGCCTTTTCAGAAGCCTCCCAGAAGACTTCCACATATATTTCACTAACCAGAATTGTGTCTCATGGCCATAATTGCAAGGGAAACAGTAAGAATTTGGTTTTGTCCAGCTTTTCTTATGAAGTTAGGCACATATTTAGGAATGGATTCAGAGATAATCAGAAAATAGTTTTTGCCTATAAGAAATGAATTCAGTGATAATAATAAAAAGTTAAACTTTATAATAGTAATATATTTAAAATACCAGAAATAACATTCTTACCAATGTATAGTGACTGTTTTATGCCCCTTATATTAAATGCTTTTATAAAGTGCATTCAGGGATAGCAAGTATAAGCCTTCTGAAAAAGGACAAACCACACTAATTTCAAGAAATTTAGGTATTTATTCATTTTAATTTATTCTTTTATCCAGCATATATTAGCATCTAATATATAACAAACAGTGGGACTGCCAAACAACCATATTTTCTGTTCTAGTGAAACTTACCTGGTGGAGATGATCAATATTAACCAAAAAAATTACATAAAAAATGTGAAATTGCAGCAGTGACAAACATATAAAGGCTGTGTACAAGATGCTCTGACAGTCTGTGAGCAGGGTATGAGCTGGACAGGGAAGGCTTCCCTTAGCAAGCAACTCTTGAGGCCTATCTGAAGGGTGAGCTGACTAATCAAAGGAAGAAAGACAATTTCAGACAGGGGGTGTGTGTGCAGAGTCTCTTAGCATTAAAAAAAAATCATAGATAAGGGACTGAAGAGTGACTCTCTAGGAGAACATTATTCTAGATGAAGTTGAAGAATAGGTAAGGGCAAGTGACACAGAGTTTAGAGGGTTGGGACTTTTTCCTCAGCCATGAGAAACCATTGAAGAGTTCTAAGCAAGGCTTGGCATGATCACATCTACGTTGGCTATAATGCAGGAAATGTTTGGAGAAAGGACCCAGTAGTAACCTTATCAATAGACTCCTGCAGTGGTCTCGGTGAGAGGTATCAGTACTTTGGATGAGGTTTGTAATGTTAGTTTGAGTGGAAAGGAGTCTCATTTGAAAGGTGTTCAGGAAATAAATCAACAGGGGTTGGTGATAGAAGGGATATGCAGCTGAGATGAATGGAGTGTCAGAGATGACAGTGGTTTATGCATCTGGTTTGGACAGTGCTAGCATTTACTGGAAGAGTGTGATTTTCTTTTTGCCATAGATCCTGACTTTTATTTTTATACATAGTAAGGAGAAATACTCAGACATTCTAGGGGAGCTGTCATATAGGCAGTTGGATATAGAGTCCAGAGGAAAAGATGAAAAGTAATGATATAAATTGGCTGTGAGACATCTCTGTATAAGTGGTAAGTGAAGACCTGGGTGTGGCTGAGATCATGTTAGCAGAGAGTATAGTAGAGAAAATAAGGTCCTAAGACTGAGTCTTAGGACTACCAACATGTCATAGGTGAGTAACATGATAAGCTAGAAAAACCAACAAAGGACGAGTAGCCAGAAAGGGAGGACAAAACCAGGATGTTACAGTGTCAGGGAAAGACTCCTTCAAGGAGAAAGTGGCCAGCAGCACAGAGAGGTCAGGTGAAAGGAAGCCTGAAAAGTCAACTTTGATCTTAACAAGGTGGCTGTCACTATTGACCTTAGCAGGAGCTGTTTTGGTGGAATGGTGGGACCATACTCCGGTTAAAAAGGGTTAAAGAGTGAGTGAGAGGTCAAGAAATAGAGTGTTAGTACAGGTGTCACCAGGGCAGCTTGGCCAGGGGGAGACGGTGAGAGATCCAGTGAGGGACTTGTTTTGTTTTTGAATGGTAGACTTGAACATGTTCCAGAGGGATATGTTATATCCATAAATTTCTGATTTAAAAAATGCCTTGATTACCTTGGGGAATATTAGAATAAGTTAGTAATGATACTTCTAACAAAAAATCATTAGTCACTTTGTAGAATGAAAATTGAAAAATAGAGAATCAAGCAGCCAGTCTGTCTTTCCACCCAGGTGAGAGAAAGTTTCTCATGATGGACGTGTTCCAGCTAATAAGCAAAGAAGAAACGACAGAATTAGTGTGTCACCCTTTTTTTGCAACCCCTCCAGGGTGGAGTTTTTCCAGAGAAGTGAATGGAAGGGCAGAGGGAGTTTAAGAGTTGGCCAGTGTATGTTGGGAATGGTGGACCATGGAACTTTAAGAAGAGGGCTGACAGCACCAGGGAAGGCACGTGGTAGGTGGGCTAGAGTCCTGAGAGGTTTCAACAACAGTCATGGTGGAGGTGCTGTGTGAGCTGGAATGGGCAGCTTTTGAGATGAAACAGTTCATGTCTCTGATGAAGTCCAGGATGTGAGTCTGGTGATGGATGGCTGAGATAGAGTAGAGAAGGAGATGGGCAAAGAGGAGATCTAGGATTGAGCTGGATGGTGTTGGCTGGTTTAGCCACGTGGACCTGAAGGGCTACTGGAAGCAATGGTGGGGCTCTTGGTGGAGACAAGATACACGCCAAGTATTAACAGCTTTGATGAATGAAGGGGAGTGATTTGAAACTGAATAGCTGCAGCATGGACAAAAGGAGGATGTTACGGTCTGGTGGTATAACCTCAAAGGAGCTGTTTTTATTACAAGAAGGTAGAGCCTGGAAGGAAGAGCGGTGAGCCTGAGAATCCTTGCAGTATCAGGTGAGGCAAGGAAGCGAATAGCTGGTTCTCCTGAGAGGGCTGCAGGGGAGGGACTGGAGAGGAAAAAGGAGGGAGTGCGCTTGTGGAGAAGAGAGCAAGGACACAAGAGAGCTGGCTGGTTATTTGGCAGCTATTCCGAAGTACCTAATGTTTAGGTTTAGGAGGTGAGTGAGGCAGAGAGTTGGATAAAACGTGAGAAGTGTAGAGCCATGTGGACTTGATGTTGGTGCCAAAAACCACGGAGGAGGACACACAGTGTTCCGACTGATCAAAATAAGGAAAGTAGAAGAATGGGGTCTGGAGACTAGTCTGACCCAGCTTGGGCAGTGATGGATCCACAAGCTGTAGGTGCTACACACTGCAGCCTAACTGGGTCAGCCGACTGTAGCCCTGAAACGAGACACACACTGTGTCCTCTGGACTCAGAAGCTCATCAATCAAACAGGAAAGAAATAGATAAAAACATGTGCGAGGGTCTGATTGCAGTGTCCCCGCCAGATATTACTGAGTGCCCTCTTAGCCAGTCATGCATCTTTTAATGCTTTAGGCCTAATCTTGGCACCCATTGCTTACTACAAATTATTGCAGAAACTGGTTCCCTGCTCTCTGAGTCTTCCTTTTTTCCTTCTCCAGTCAGTTTTCAAGCCCCTGTGAGGTCCTTTCAGAACACAGCTATGATCAAATCATTCTGGTGCTAAACTACAAGTCTCTGAGCAAATCAGTCAAGAACAACCAGATGAACCCCAATCTTTTCAGTCTTGTTTTCTGTTTCTTTCCCTCACCTACCTATGTGTCAACCCAACTCTTCTTTCTGAATTCTAGGAAGCTAGTATGTATTTTCCCATTTGTCTTTTTTCAGTTTATACTATATCCTGGACCAGATATACCTCTCTTGCTATTTTTCTTGTTAAGATTCCACCTCCTTCATGAAGTCTTCCTGGAGCCCCATAGCCACAGTTAATGTTTCTCATCTCTATACTGTGTGTTTTGCCTTTTTAAAAAAAATGTGTATTTGTGTGTGTGTGTGTGTGTGTGTGTGTGTGTGAGAGAGAGAGAGAGAGAGAGAGAGAGAGAGAGCGAGCGCACATAAGTTGGGGAGAAGCAGAGAGAGAGAAGGAGACACAGAATCTGAAGCAGGCTCTAAGCTCTGAGCTGTCAGCGCAGAGCCCGATGTGGGGCTCAAACTCACAAATGGTGAGATCATGACCTGAGCCAAAGTTGGATGTTTAACTGACTGAGCCACCCAGGCGCCCCTGTTTTGCCTTTTTTTTTAGCCAATAATAATATTCCCATTTATTTATTTATTAATCTACAAAAGGAATTGCTACATTGTATGGTAGTTCTTATTTTGATTTTTTTAAACATGAAATTTATTGTCAAATTGGTTTCCATACAACACCCAGTGCTCATCCCAACAGGTGCCCTCCTCAATGCCCATCACCCACTTTTCCCTCTCCCCCACCCCCCATCAACCCTCAGTTTATTCTCAGTTTTTAAGAGTCTCTTATGGTTTGCCTCTCTCCCTCTCTTTTTTTTCCTTCCCCTCCCCCATGGTCTTCTGTTAAGTGTCTCAGGATCCACGTAAGAGTGAAAACATATGGTATTTGTCTTTCTCTGTATGACTTATTTCACTTAGCATAACAGTCTCCAGTTCCATCCACGTTGCTACAAAAGGCCAGATTTCATTCTTTCTCATTGTCAAGTAGTACTCCATTGTGTATATAAACCACAATTTCTTTATCCATTCATCAGTTGATGGACATTTAGGCTCTTTCCATAATTTGGCTATTGTTGAAAGTGCTGCTATAAATATTGGGGTACAAGTGTTTTGCCTTTTTTAAAAAGTTCTTACCACTTTTTGTTTTATAGTTATTGGTGTAAACCTCTGCCTCTCCTGTTGCGTAGTCCATTCCCAGAAGATGATTTTCATGTTTTGTACATTTCCCTTCCCCCTCCCCGAACCTGGAACTCTGCTTTGTACATATATAACAGACACTCAACAACAGGGCTATCGAATGAACTGATCTTTAAGTCAAGATCAGGCCAATAGAAGCTAATCCCATGGGCAGTGGGGAGTTGTTGAAGATTTATGAGTAGGAAGATGATGTGATCAGAGTTACTTACAGTTGAGGTTTCAGGAAGATTAATTTGGCCACACTTTGAAAGATGGATTATACAAAGGGATGATGTAATGCAGTTATTCTTGGGGAGATCCTGAGCATCTTAATTAGACTGACAGAAATGGAAGTGGACAAGGGACAGAGGAGAGATGTTACAGGGTTAGAACTGACAGGCTTTGGTAACTACAGTGGATGAAGAGTGATAGATAAAGAACTAGAGACAAGGAGGCATCAAACCTCGGTGACCAAGAGAAGTGAATGGTGGTGTTTGTCAGTGACCCTAAGAAATTCAGGAAGGGGATCTGTTTTCAGAAGTGATCTTAACTTGTAACATGCAGCACAACTAGGAGGCTGCCTGATAAGATCGCCATTAAATTTCCGTGTCTTAAGCAGAAACTATAGACTGTTAGGAGACACTGGCTCAATAACAAGATCAAAACTCCAGTGTACTAAACACGCATTTTTCTTAAAACCTTACAGTGTACCTGAGTTTTATGCTAGGCCTTAGGGATACAAAGCCGAATGAGACCACGTTACCTGCCCTCAAGAAACTCAGGTGTGATAAGGACAATCCATGGAGGCACAAGGCATTCCATTGCTGTAAGATCATGCAGTGCTTGAGAGGTGTTTGTATATGTGTATTTATTTGCTTGCTCGTTCATTAATATTTATCCTGCCATCTTCCAGAAAGTAGTTAAGTCAGTTTACAGAAGATTCCAAATAGCGTGAGTAAAAATGAGGGTAAGGGCTTAAGATGGAGCCAGAAATGAAGCTTACAATATTTATCACATAATGACCAACACTGCTGTGGGGAAGCTATAGATTTGTCTCAAAGGTTTCCATGAAGGTAAACTTGTTCAGTTAAAATAGTTCATAGTACCTAGAAAAACAAATGAATTGCTTAAGAAAACAGCTTTAAAAAACCTGTGTATTTTGTTAGACAACAATTTTTAGTGAAAAGACCAGCTAGTGGCTGACCTAGAAGGTACTCACATGGACCGTGAGCTTTTTCCTCCATGCTGCTGCCATGATAGCATGCCTTTATCTTGTGAGCCAGGAGCAGCCTTGAGGAGCTGGACTGGTTACTAGTCACTGCATAAGGGAGAAACTAAGCTGTAAACCTTGCGAACACCAAAGTCATTGTTTCAGTATAGTGGTTTTCATTCTGAATTAACTTCCTTAAACACACCCATTTTTTTCAGCTACTTGGGAATACATTTTACCATTACCTGGTACTGGTGGGCCCATCCAGAGGTAGTATTACATGAAAGAAAGAATATTCTTGTTACAATAACAAAAAAGAGCTGGTTACAAAACCTGGCATTCTGTTTGATTCCACTTTTGTAGGAGAAATTATATATGTAAATATATGCAGAGAAAATCATCTAAATAGAAGGCTATATTCCAAAATATCATGAGGGAGATGGGATTGTGGTGAATGTTCTTTTCTTCTGCTTATTAATATTTTTAAAATTCTAAAATAAACGTAAGAGAGATACAACCTCAGATTAAAGGCAGTATCAGTCAAAATAAGATGTTTTATAGGAGTCTTGTGAAATGCTTATATGTTCACTGTCTGAGAACACTTTTTTCCAGGGCAAATTTCTCTTCCCTACTCAGTAGCATGGCATTTGGACTTCTAAGCCTGAACATTCCCAGGTACTTCAGCATATCAGAGCTTACTTTTCCAAAAAGTTTCTAACCCAGCCTGTATGTAACCTTATTCCTTCCTCCTTTAGTGATGGTTTTCTTGTCTGGATCAATATAGAAGATTGGTGTCTTTAATTTTCATAACACACATATTATCATTTGCACACGGAACATCTGGAAACAGTGAGTTTTAACCCTTAATGTACGTTGGACTTTTTTTCAATGGAGCTTTAAAAAATACTGATACTTGGACCCTAAACTCAGTAGTTCTAAGTTGGACTGGGGTCTGGAAGTTGACACTTTTGTAAGTGTCCAGACAACTTTGGAGTGCAGCCGAGAAGCATTTCCACTGCCCTTGCTGGAGAGCTCAGTTGTTTAATTATAAAAATAATAGATCCTATTATGAAAACAATTGAACAGTATGATAGGGTATAAACTAACTTTTACCTTCTCCCCAGGTCAACAACTATTGATGATTCTTTGTATAATTTTCCACCAATTTACAGGTATACATAAATCTTCTCTTATATAAATGGTATTATATTAAACATTATGCTATGCAGCTTGCTTTAATTTCCTAATATGTGGGAGACATATTTCTCTATCACTTCATGCAGATTACTCTCACATGTTTTTTTTAATGTTTTATTTATTTTTTGAGAAAGAGAGAGAGAGAAAGGGAGGGGAGGGGCAAAGAGGGAGACACAGCATCCGAAGCAGGCTCTAGGCTCTGAGCTGTCAGCACAGAGCCTGATGGTGGGCTTGAACCCACGAACTATGAGATCATGACCTGACCTGAAGACAGACACTTAACCGACTGAGCCACTCAGGTACCCCTCGCATGTTTATTTTTTTTAATGTTTGTTTATTTATTTTAAGAGACAAAGAGCACACACAAATGGGAGAGGCAGAGAGAGAACAGGCTGCACGCTGTTAGCACAGAGCCCTATGTGGCACTCAAACTCACAAACTGTGAGATCATTACCTGAGCCAAAATTAGGAGTTGGACACTCAACCTGCTGAGCCACCCAGGTGCCCCAGTCTTGCATGTTTTAATGGCTGCACTGGATCTGCTGTGCAGAGATTCCTTGTTTCTTTAACCTCAGAGACCTCCATCTGGGATGCACTGCTTTAGTGTAAGGACCCTGTTCCCTGTCTTTTCTTCTGTTCTTATTCTCTTTCCTGTTATAATTGAAAGGAGTCTGCATGGACCACATTCATTTATATCCTAGATCCTTACTAGAATATGGTCTAATATTATGCCGTTACAGTTTTCATTCATTTATTGTGAAATACTTCAGACATAGGACAGTCCCATAGGTAAATACCACCCTAGAAGTAATAGAACATTTTGCCAATACTATTGAACCCGTAATCCTCCCTGATTCTTTTCCCCTCCACCCCATCTAGAGGAACTGCCCTTTTGTCTTTTTTTTAATGTTTATTTAATTTGAGAGAAAAAGAGAGCACATGCTTTTTTAATGTTTATTTAATTTGAGAGAAAAAGAGAGCGGGGGAGGGGCAGAGAGGTTCAGACCTTGAACCTGAGCCAAAATCAAGAGTTGGGCCCTTAACCAACTGAATCACCCACGTGCCCTGGAACTACCTTTCTTGACTAGTTTTCATCCCATGCATTTCTCTATATTTTTACTCCCTGGGTATGTTTTTTGAGGAACACTTTCTACGTATCACACCACACTGTATATTCTTTTGCACTTGGCTTCCCCCTCCCATATTATATTTATGAAATTCACCCATATGGATATGTATAATTCTAGTTTACTCATTTTTCTATAATTATGGTATTCTATTGTATGCATCTACCACAGTTTATCCATTTTCCTTGATTGGTATTTAACATGATTCAAATTTGTTGCAAATGCAAACAATACTGATACTTGTCTTACATGTGTTTTCTGGTGCGTATGAACGAGTTTTCTGAATTGAGGCTATCATTTAGGAGTGGGACTGTGGAGTGTAAGGAATGTGCATCTTTCTTGTTCTTCAAGGGGGCTGGAGCAGTTTAGAATCCTGCTGGCCGTGGGTAAAAGTTTGTACTCGTGCTTTAAAATTAAAGTAGACATACCCATTTGATGATGTTTCTATATAGTCTCCAGAATTGCTCATAAGGAAATTTTCATTTTTATTTACTGACCTTTACGTGGAGTGCCATCTGATAAGTCATTTTTTGTTCATGCTAGGAAATTGTTTTCCCTCCATGTGCATGCTGTGCCTGTTTACAAAAAGACTTGAAGCGATTTATTGGCCTTCTCTGACAAACTGCCAGGCCTCCTGTCATCAGCCAATGGCTGCTTCCTCTTTAATTCCTTTTTGTCTTGCCTGCCAAGAAAGCAAGAGCTAAATTCAAGGCTCAGGTGCAGAAACAAATTTGGTTTAATTTTCCCCCTTCTCTTCTTGCATGGGAGTATTTCTCTAACATGGTTCTTATAACAGCTGCATGAGAACCATAGAGATGCTTGTTTATGATTAATGTTTAAAACTTTCTAAGCCCTGTATCAGAGACCTATTAAATTGGAATTGCAAGGATGAGACCGCAAAATTAGCATTTTCAGAGCTCATGCACAAATATGCTGTCTCAAATGTGAGGACCTACTGTATGGCTTAAAATCTTAGTTTCATATTCATTGTAATTCTTCCACCATAAATATGTTGTTATTGTAAATCACTTCAAATTTTTTTTGTACTCAATGTAAGAAATATTGGAAGTCTAGCAGAGTGAGACATATGCATAAAATTTGTCTCCAAATTTTATCTTTAAATTGGTTATTTTCATATTAATGATTGAACATTTACAGCACTGGGTTTAAATTCATTAATTGCATAAATACTCATTGAATGCCTACTGTGTGCTGTGCACTGTGCCATGAGAAGAATAAATAAATTTTTGAAAAGCTGCAAACAGGATGCTTTAGGAATATTTTTTCTGAATGTTGTAATCTTGTATAGTCCTTTCCCTAAGAACATTACTTTTAAAAGTCAAATTTTGGGCTCTTTCCATAATTTGGCTATTGTTGTAAGTGCTGCTATAAACATTGGGGTACAAGTGCCCCTGTGCATCAGTACTCCTGTATCCCTTGGGTAAATTCCTAGCAGTGCTGTTGCTGGGTCATAGGGTAGGTCTATTTTTAATTTTTTGAGGAACCTCTCCACACTGTTTTCCAGAACAGCTGCACCATTTGCATTCCCACCAACAGTGCAAGTGGGTTCCTGTTTCTCCACATCCTCTCCAGCATCTATGTCTCCTGATTTGTTCATCAACTGGTGAATGGATAAAGAAATTGTGGTTTATATACACAATGGAATACCACGTGGCAATGAGAAAGAATGAAATATAGCCTTTTGTAACAATATGGATGGAACTGGAGAGTGTTATGCTAAGTGAAATAAGTCATACAGAGAAAGACAGATACTGTATGTTTTCACTCTTATGTATATCCTGAGAAACTTAACAGAAGACCATGGGGGAGGGGAAGGAAAAAAAAAGTTAGAGAGGGAGGGAGGCAAACCATAAGAGACTCTTAAAAACTGAGAATAAACTGAGGGTTGATGGGGAGTGGGAGGGAGGGGAGGGTGGGTGATGGGCATTGAGGAGGGCACCTGTTGGGATGAGCACAGGGTTTTGTATGGAACCAATTTGACAATAAATTTCATATTAAAAAAAAAGGTGGAATTTTAGCAAACATATACACTTGGCTCTAATTAGTATTTATGTATTAGTGTTTGTATATATATTTATCAGTGAATTATTTCTAGACACTTATTTCTAAGGATCATTAACATCTTTGAGTGCATCCCTGGAATAAGATCTCTTGTTTGTTATCCTGATAAATGTAGGCTTAAACCTTATTCACCTTTTTAGACTCAGTAATTAAGTTTTAGAAAAGCAATGAATTATTAAGTCTGGCTTGAAAAAAAAAAGCAAAACACTTGGCTTCTCTCAGCATAATTTATTGCCATTTATGTCACTTAAATTAAATGTTGGTAGAAAGGGATATTTACATTAAGTGGTCCTTGGTTAATAAGTTGCATGCCATGCTACCCATGTAAACCCTCTTATGGCCCCTCAGTTCAGGAATGCTGTGCACTCACCAGTGTGTTTATTTTGAGAGAGAATTAGAGTGTAATAGGCGTTTGAATGCTTAACTTATTTCAGGTATTTGCATTTGTGAGGATGATAACTGATTTGTTTGTCCAGTCGAGTTTAAGTCCACGAATATTGATTGAGCACCTACTGTGGAGTACTTGCACTCTATTAAATATGTATATAATGTATATTTATGTATATTTAATAGATATTTAACATGTATATATATCCTAATGTGTGTGTGTGTGTCTGTCTGTCCTCCTTAAACAGAAAGAAAACCCCTTGAATCAGTGCATGTCTTCTAGTTGCTAGTAAATACTAGCATTAAAAATCACACGATAAATGATAACAGCCTAAATGAGTAGGCTGTTATGAATTCTATTGGCATCAAAAGTGTTGCCTGTGAGTATCTCTGTGGTTTATTTAGTTCCCGCAGCTGTGTTTGGCAAACAGGAGATGCCTCACTTCATCTTTTTGCTAGGAAGTGGTTGTATGAATTTAATACTTCAGAGTCACCTGAGGATTTGGTTGGTTTGAAATCCATATCCCAGGCAGTTCTCCTGAAGGCAGATCTCCTGGAGATAGTGCTGTAATTAATTGGTATGATGAGGGGGCTCTTAGACAGAGTCTGTCCATACTTAAGAACCTCTGCAAGTGACTCTAAAACATATCCAGATTTAGGAGCCATTGTTCAGTTTACAGAAGGGACAGCAGAATCCGAAAGATGGTGATTTGCCTGAGTTCTTAATGTGTATTTAATTATAAGGGGGCATCCTTTGGTTGTGTCAGGTTCCCCTTTATTAATCTTATTAATTAATCTGATTAATCTTACCATGATGACTGATGAATCTTACCTTTCTTTTTATGGCCTTAATCATTTGTGGCTTTCACAGATATGGTTACAGTTGGGAAATAACATTTTCTCTGTTAATTATTTTGCTCTGAAATTCTTGGGACTTTCCCAAGACTTGAAGATGTGTTAGAGAGTAATTTGTCCAGTCAGCACTTCCTGGGGTCTCTTTGATAGGAAAATGCCTGTGCCCTTCCTAAGTGGCCTGCATGTGTTTGTAGATGTTTTCAGTGAACGTGGTTTCCTGAGAACCAACACAAGTTTGGCATTTTCCTGGATTGCCATCTCGATTCTCAGCAATGTTTCCATTGAAATCGAAAGATTGCTGCAGTGTTCTTTGTTTGGCTATATTTGCAGTTCAGTGTTACAACTTGTATAAATTAATTTTAAATACTATAATGTGAACTGATTGCAACTGTTAGTAGAAACAATTATATTAAATTTTCTTCTTTTATAATAATTTCATTGTTGCTAATAAAGTGATTGCTAAAAGAAAGCTGGTTTTTTAACCTGGTAATTACCATCTTTTTGCCTTGTCTCAACATAATGATACAGTAAAGTATTTATCATTATCATTTGTGATTTTTAAAAATAAAATTTGTTTTCTAATTGCACTGTAAAGCTTGTTTGTTGTGCAAAATATAAATATAGAAAAGCTCAAAAATTAGAAATTTAAATCACCTGTAGTTCTACTGCGTCGAAATCATTGTTGTTTAGGTATATGGCTTTCCAGACTCTTAAAATGAATCCATGTAGTGATAAAGCATTTGTGATTTCATTCCATTTCTGGGTTAATGTTTATGTTTAAATGTAACACAGATCTGCTTCTTCATATTTTTATGACTTTTAAGAACTACGCAATATCTACACATCTTGTAATAATTGGTATCTTTTTGTAGCTTTTTCCTTGGACTGTATTTTTTTATTTCTACTTCTTATACTGCCCTTCTCAAAAGTTAGAATACTTTGTTATTTAGGAGATTATTTCCCTTTTATAAATTTTCAAAATATGGAAAAAATAAAAGCTTAGACATGTAGACAGTACAGAATTCTGTTAACTCTTTAGCAAAGTGAAGTAAAGAGGAACATCTTCAATTTCAAAAAGAAGGCAAAATAAGCTAACGTAAAAGTCCTCCTCTGTAGAGCACTTAGAACACAAGTAAGGTATTCCCCTTACATGAGAAAGCTGGAATAGGCAAACTCATAGGGACAAAAGGTAGAATAGAGATTACCACAGGCCTCATGGGAAGGAGAGCATAGGGAGTTTGTTTTTTAATGAGTATAGAATTTCTGTTTTGGGGTATTGAAAAGGATCTGGTAACGGATAGTGGTGATGGCTGCACAACATTCGAATGTGCTTAATGCCACTGACTTGTATACCTGAAAAATGTCAACTGGTTGTGTGTGTGTGTGTGTGTGTGTGCACGCATGCATATAACCACAATCTTGAAAGCACTCAAATGTGTCAAAAAGTCCTAATGCAATATAGTAATTGTTGCCTCTATGTAATAATTTTGATATTTAAGCTCTAGTACTGATCATTCAATATGAAAAATTCTTTTTCTTTGTTTATTGCAGTACTTCTCCCTTATGCTAGCATTTTCCTTGTGTAAGACCCAGAAATTGTGATTTGAGGGGACAGAGGTCCAGCCCATTAGCTACCATTGAAAAACATCTAGAATGTTATCTCAAAATATCAAGATCTCATAAAAACAAACTCTTGTTCAAATTTTCATGTAAGTGTTCTTTATTTTAGAAACTGATTCAAAAAAGTATTAATTTCTTTTCTCCATTAATGCTTTATTAAGCTTTGTTGACCTATATAAGGGTAATAGGCGAGGAGGGAGTAGGGGATTAGAAAGATTAGTCAGCAGCCACTCCTAAAAATATCAGAGTGATTTTTTTTCTTAATCACATAACTGTAACCTATGTACTTGGAGCAAAATAACTCTAAGATGAAGTCTAAAGAATGTGTTTTCCATTTTTTACTACTTTGAATATATAGACAGAATTATACTAATTGCATGTTCTAGAATTCCTTAAATCTCTAACATATTTTAACATTTGGAGAATTTCAGAATCATTATCCAGTATTATGTTTTGTGAAATGCTTGTTGAATTAATAAAACATTATAAAAACTTCTTTAATTTATACTATCTTCAAAAGTGTATTTTTGGTAATTTACTGGGATATATACAATATAGCAGGATAATAAGAGATAGAATGGTATCTAAAGACACTGGAACCAAGAGAAAATGAGTATAGAAACATAATATAAAGTGCGAGTTGTTATTTGTTATTATAAGGTGTTATTCAGTTATTAGTAATCACGATGAAAAGGAAAATGTGTTTAGTTATAAAATTCTGTGTCCATAAGAATTATATAAAGTCATTATACTGCTGAAATTTATTGGAAAAATAAATGGTATTTCTTAAAGGAAGTTAGCAGAAAATATTTTTATCAGTAAACCTTCCCCATAGTTTTAAACGTACACTTTGCGTGGTAGCCTCAGTTACTGGTTAACAAGCTGGCATTTCTTCAGTGTCTGCTGGGCAGCATTGTTACTTGATCATCATGTGCTGAGGAAAAATAGAATTGTAATAGACAATTTGTTGCCTCCCAAGACAGTGACTTTCAAACTGTTGTACAGGGTGTTTAGAGTCCCCCAGAGCCCCCTCTGGATGAGGAAAGATGGCCTAATAGTGCTGTGTCTTGACCAAATCAGCACTCCTTTTATCTAATCTGTAGTGAGTTTCTTTGTGAAATTTAATTTGAGCTAGGGATTTAATGGATAAAAAGATATTTGAAAATCACTGGCCTAACAGTAGAGTTAGGACTGTTGCATAATAAAAATACATCTAAGAGCCCCTGAAATCTGGTCTCCTCTCCTTAAGGACAGAAATACCATGAGGCACGCTGGGTAATTCAGCTCCAAGCCAGAAACCTGAAGGCCTGTGTATTTTTTTCTTCTCTGTCACAAATTCACTATGTCACCTTGGGAAAGTCACTTGATATCCGAAGTGTTTTCCCTCATGTGTTAAATGGCAGTGTAAAATGATTACTACCAATTTGGCCAGCAGCACGACTTTTTTGACTCTTTTGGCTTGCTGATAGGAAATGCTTTGCTATCATACAGGCTCTTCCCCTTCTGTCAAAGTGGAAGGGACCATTGGAGAAAGAAGTGGCCCAGTTCTCTGTAGGGAATGTGAACATAAGAAAAAAACATTAGTGGAAAGGAGAGTAAATCTGTCTGTACTAATCTTATTTTGGTGTGTACAGCCCTTCTAGTCAGACTGGTCCCATAGGACAGATTCAGTGAGAGCAAAGGCTTTGGATAAAAGGTGACTGAGAGGTTATCTGGGCCCTGATGCTAAGGTCAATAGAGAACAATTTGTGGTCATCAGTGATAAAATCTGAGAGGGTCAGGATGGAGAATGGGTGATCTGTTAGTTTTGTCAGTTAGAAAGGCCCTGAAGACCTTAGCAAGGGTAAAGGGTAGTTTGGATAAGCACAAAGTAAATAACATTTTAAAAAATTAATCTTCACCAGCATGGCTTGACTTTACCACTAAAAATTTAGCATAGCTTAAGCATTTGTACATCATATAGGTTATAATGAACAGTAAAATTTGGACTTACTCTTGTATTTATTAATTTTTAAATATTTTATTTGGGGGGGGAGGGGCAGATAGAGAGTGGGACAGAGGATCCAAAGTGGGCTCTGTGCTGACAGCAATAAGCTCAACGTGGGGCTCAAACTCACGAATTTTGAGATCATGACATGAGCCGAAGTCAGATGCTCAGCTGACTGAGCCACCCAGGTGCCCCTGGAGTTACTGTTTTAAATGCAGTGTTTTAAAATTGAGTGGAAAATACAAGTGAATACTATCAAGATTGTGTGCTAATTTTTAATTACTGGGTACCATATAATTGTAATAAACATTCCATGAAAATATTAGAAGTTAATTTTTTATGTCCTTTAAACACTTATGCTCCTTAGAAGTTGTACATTGTGATGTTAGAATAAACTCCGTGACAATGTGCAAAGATAACCCTAATTTATACTGAAGCACAAAGGAAAACAGATGTTTAAATCCTTTCACTCCTTGAGACTTCTCCCACAAATGGTTAGTCAGCACTTCTCTTTTTTAACTTGAAGTTTAGACATTCACATAATTTGTTTACTCTTGAGTCATTTTGGCTGGGTAAGTTGTGTTACAAGCCTCGGAACAAATAATTTCAGCAGTTGAACATGACTGAGTCAGTTCATGTACAGGATGTATTGAAGATCCTGGTCCAAGACACTATGCTTAGCATTTGAGGGGAATGCAAAAGTAAGTGTAGCTTGTAGAAAACAAGGCCGTCAGTTTGTAGAAAAGAGAAGAGGGAAGATTATTCCAGGCTAAGGAAATAATGAGGGAAAACATTGAGGGATAAAGGTGTGTCATATCAACTTTCTGAATATATACTAAGCACCACTGAATTATAAATACATTTTAAAGGGTAAGTTTTGTGATGTGTGAATTAAATCTTGATAGAGTTGTTCTGCTTTAAAAGGTATGTGGCATATATCAGGGAGCAAGTATGAATTAAGGTGACAACATGGGGTCTAGGGACAAAAGGAGATGAGATTGGAGAGAGGTGACAGGTTTGGGGCCAGAGTACTCAGAGGCCTTGGAAACCATGCTAGGAATTTAGGGTTTTATTTTCCAGACGTTAGGAAACCATTGTAAGTTTGTTTTCTTAAAAATTTATAAATATTAACTTATTTATTTCTCCTAACCATCATAAGAAGTAGGAAAGCAGGCACTATTGTTGTTACTGTTTACAGATAGGGGAACCGAAGTGTCCTAGCTGGGATTTGTATACTTAGCTATTATCGTCCTGCCGCCTCTTGGATAGTACTGACTCAGTTGGTATGTACGTGAAGCTGTTGTCAGCAATTTACTCAACAATTAGTAATAAGATTTTTTTAAAAAGTACATACAAGCTTTTACAGTCATTCATGTTAACATGAACTCTTAACTAACATTGCATAAAAAGCTCTTGTCCAATTTGAGACACCTTGTTTTTCTTATACATTTCCAAAAATTCTTTTACTGTGGTAAGAACAGTTTGGGGCACCTGGGTGGCTCAGTCAGTTGGCCATATGGCTTCAGCTCAGGTCATGATCTTGCAGTCCAGTCCATGGGTTCAAGCCCCACGTCAGGCAGAGCCTGGAGCCTGCTTTTAGATTCTATGTCTTTCTCTCTCTCTCTCTCTCTCTCTCTCTCTCTCTCTCTCTCTCTCTTTCTCTCTGCCCCTCCCCCACTTATGCTCTGTCCTCTCTCAAAAATAAATAAACGATAAAAAAATTTTAGGAAAAATAAAAGAAGAGGGTGGGCCCTTAGAGGTTTACTATTCCAACTTACCCGTTTTATGGATGAGGAAGCTAGGACCACACAGAAAAGGTACCTAACTTGGCTAAGATGACACAGTACTTAATGACCAAGCCAGGACAAGAGTGCTGGTCTCTTCACTCAAGGTATTACTCTTCTACCCTATTTAGCTACCTTACATAATTTATAAATTGCATGACTTTTTAAAAGTTTTCACTCCATCTTATAGACTAGAACTTCCTTTTTCAGTATGACAGTTAATTTTTTAATGCCAAGAAACAGATATATAGAAAGTTCAAGTTCAAGGCCTAAGGCCTAAAATAAGAATTCACATATCTCTAGTGACTAAAACTCAGCCTTTCAGAACATCTCCGTTGTGTAAAATGTGATTTGCTTCTTTAAATGTAAATTTAAGTGACCTTATGTATATACATATATCTATATTTATTGACTCTGTATTTTATTTTGAACTGATTCCTAAAGGCACCTCATTGATAGTAATGAAATGAACACTTACACAGCCATGTTAGGCCAGTATTTCCTACATGTCTTAATCCACTGGAATTGGGAAAGAAGACTTTATTCAATAATCTTTTATTCTCTAGTTTTGTATCAGATGTTTTGCTAGGTGCTTAGAAGAAGAGAAAGGGTCACTAACTGACCAGTAATCCCCCACCCTGAGACAACAACTCTAAACATGTAATAACTTTCTATATTTTATTCTGCACAGGCAGTTTTTAATAAAAATGACCTAATATAACATTATTTTTAAGTTTACTTATTTATTTTGAGAGAAAGAGAGTGAGCAAGCATGCATGTGTGCAAGCAGAGAGATAGAATCCCAAGCAGGCTCTGCACTGTCGGCATGGAGCCCAATGCAGGGTTCGATCCTACAACCCTGAGATCATGACCTGAGCTGAAATCAAGAGTTGAACGCTTACCCAACGGAGCCACCCAGGTGCCCCATAGTATAACATTTTTTAAAAAGTATAATTACGGGGGCACCTGGGTGGCTCAGTTGGTTGAGTGTCCAACTTCAGCTAAGGTTATGATCTCATTGTGAATTCGAGCCCCATATAGGGCTTGCTGCTGTCAGCACTCATTCTGACCCTCCCCCACCCTCACTCTCTCTTTCTCTCTTTCTCAGAAATAAGTAAATACATGTGTGTGTGTGTGTGTGTGTGTGTGTGTGTGTGTGTGTGTGTGTATGTAATTGTAGAAGCAATGCCTGTTATGGTAGAAAACAAACAGTACAGAGGGCACACAATTGAAAACTAAAAGGCTCTCCCCCTACTCCCCATCATCTCTGGCACAGAACCCTAGCCCTGTGCAGTAGGTAGTCACTCTGAGGGTTCCTTATTTTGTTCTGCTGGTAGTTAACATTACAATGTCTATAAAATATTCTTCCCTCTAATTTTAGATTTATTTACTTTAGACAATATCTGTTGAACTTCTGGCAACAAATACAAAGAAATCATTTATCAATCCAAGACCCTTCCAGTTGTTAAAACTGTTCTTACTTTTACCTTTCCAAAAGGTCCCAACATCTGCCCTGCTGTAATTATCTTGTTCTCTTTCATAGGCTAGTTTACAAATAGAAGGACCCAATAATCAACATTTGTATTATTAGGATTCATGTATATGTTACATCCACATTCACTGGAGAGCTTAAGAAGTATGTAATCCTTAAGGCGTTAGACTATCATAGGGGCTCCTCTTAAGCATCCCTCCTTTAAAATTCTCATTTCTTCCCAGCTTTTTTCACTTCTGTTATTCCCTATAGTTCATGTTTTTCTCTTGAATGCTATTTTCTCTTCTGAGCAGTTTTGAGCATGAGGACTCTCTCTTTGAGCAGTTTTTTCATGAGGACTCATGGTGGCTACTTTTCTGAGTTCTTCAGAGTCTAAGATAAGCTTTATTTTGTCTTCATATCTGTTTTGGAAGTTTAAATGAATATAAACTTTCAGATTTTAAATGTAAAGGAATTGTTCCCTTCTAGTTTGGCATTCATTGTAGGTAAGGAGTTTGATAGCATCTTATTTTCATCCCTTTGTTAGTAATGTTTTTCCTCTCTTCTCTTGTCTTCTCTTCTCTCTCTCTCTCTCTCTCTCTCTGTCTCTCTGAAGTGTTCAGGATTTTTAATTTATTTTTATTGTTTTTTTTTAAATGTTTACTTATTTATTTTTGAGAGAGAGCACAAGCAGGAGAGGGGCAGAAAGAGAGGAAGACACAGAATCTGAAACAGGCTGCAGGCTCTCAGCTGTCAGTGCAGAGCATGATGCAGGGCTTAAACCCACAAACTGTGAGATCATGATCTGAGCCAAAGTCCGATGCTTAACCGACTGAGCCACCCAGGTACACCTGAAGTGTTCGGGATTTTTAAAAAATTCCTGTCGTTTCTTAAATTTTACCAGTGTGTTTCTAGGTTTAAGTCTTTTATTAATCTTATTCAGCATTTTGTGGAAACTTTCCACTTGAAGATGCATGCCTTATTTCAGTTTAGCAGTAATTTCTTCTATGATATTACTACTTTTGTTGTGTCTGCCTTCTATACTTCCTATTGGGTGGACTTTAAGCCCTTAGGAACTGGCCTCCATGTTAAAATTATTTGTGTGTATTTTTCATTCCTTGATCTATTCACTGTGCTGAGATATTTCTTTGAATTTATCTTTCAGATTAAAATCTTGGTCCTCCATGGTATCTAATTTTAATCCCGCCTATACAGTGAATTTTTTCAGTTGATCATATTTTTAATTTACAAGATTTTTTTGTTCTCCAGCTGTTCCTTTTTTTGGTGGGCTGTTTTATTTTAAGGCTCCGGTTTCTTAATCTTTCTGAGGCTACCAAATAGAGGTTTTGTTTGTTTTAATTCTGTTCTTTGAATTGTATTTTTATTCATTTCCTTTGTGGTAGTTGTTTTGTTGGTTGTTCTCAGCCCCCGTGTTTCCTACCATTCGTTTTCTTCAACTGTCCTCAAATTTTTCTTTAATTTTGGATGCTGTCCATCTCTCTGAACGGAACACTGCTTCAGGTGCTGTAAACACTGACGTGGCTCAGCAGTTGGGTAGGTCTCTTTGCCTAGCAGATCCCTCCACCGAATCTAAACACTTTCTGGTGACCTAGTGTTTTCACATATGTTGTGACCATTTTCCAGTGTCTAATTTCTAAGTGTACCAGTTCTACTGGTTGCATAGTTTCCACCCAAGTATTATTGCTCTTTCTCTTTTCCTTAGGCATTTGCTTTTTCCAGTTTTTCACTAGATAACATTAAGAAACATATTTGTACACACATTTTTCATACCTCTGTGATAATTTCCACAGCATTAATTCCTAGAGTGAAATTTATGGGTCATGAAAAACTTCTGACAGACGTTGCTAAATTGTGTTTTGGGAGATTGTAACAACTATCAGTCTCACATAAGAATATCCTTTACACTCTTGACAGTGGTAGATGTTATCATTCTTGTTACTCTCTCTGCTAATTGTATATGTAAGACAGCATTTTATTCCTGTTTGAATTTGCATAATATGTATTTTTATTAGTTTTTGTATGTGTGACTTGACTCTTATCCTTTGCCTATCTCTCTGTTGGAATGTTTACCATTTTGTTTAGCTTTATGAAAGTCCTTTTTTTAGGAATATTAACCCTTTGTTATATGTGTTGCAAATATGTTTGTCAGTTTGTGGTGTTTGCTATACACGTTTTGGTGCTAAGTTTATAACGCCACCTACCTACCTATCCAGAGATTAAATTTCACCTATATCTGTTGGTATGGTTTCTTTTTTTTTACATTAAACTTTTAAATTCATGTAAATTTATTTTGGAATATGGTTTGAGTAGTGGCATACCTGTTGTTTTTTTTTTTTTTTCCTGAAACAACCAGTTAGCTAGCATGTTTTTTATTGACTGATCATTCATTCTTTCCTCCCTTCCTGATTTGAAACCTCTTCCTTATCATATACTAAATGTTTTATGTGTGTATGTGTGTATCTGCCTAAAAATATCTTCCCAAGAGCACCCTATGGTTCATGAAATTTCTAACCAGACCACTCTGTAACCATACTGTTTCTAGAAAGCACTGAAGCGTAATACTTAAACTATTATATTACATTTTTTTAATGTTTATTTATTTATTGTTGAGGGAGAAAGGACAGAAGCAGGGGAGGGGCAGAGAGAGAGAAGGAGACACAGAATCTGAAGTGGGCTCCAGGCTCTGAGCTGTCAGCATAGAGCCTGCTGTGGGGCTTGAACTCACAAACCATGAGATCATGAACGAACCTGAAATCAGACGATTAACTGACTCAGCCACCCAGGCACCTCATAAACTATTATATTAAAATCTTATTCAGTGCTTGCCTGTTATTCTAATTCTTGAGAACCGAAGACCTTCCCCCCAATATTTGCCTTATCAGAGCATTTTGTTATCAGTTAAAGATTTATTCTTTTTGTCAGCTTGCAACCTGTCAGGAATAAAAGCAACCATGTTAAATGAGGGTGAAACATGATTCTGAAGAATTCAGAGTAGTTTCAGAGATAGGAAACTTTAATCTTGCTTTTTGGTGGGGAGAAATACCAATAAACATTGACAATTGAGATAAATAACAGTATTTGAACTTTGAAGAAATAGCCAAAATGCTCATAAGTTAGCAACATTTCAGAAATTATGTTTTATAGTTACTGATTTTAAAATGGATAAAATTAAAACACTTTCAGTAAAACTAAATGCCACTAATTTCTAAATTCCACTGATTCCTGGAGCAGTTCTCCTAAGGCTCTACATATCTGTGGGGAAAACATTATACTTCATTCTCCCTGCCCAGAACAAGACTCAAGCCCAGAGATGGGTAAGACTGGATTTCACCATGAATTTCCCCAGCAAGAAAAGGTACCATTATGCTGCTGTATGTAGGTGACATGTGAACTACTGTAGCAAAACTACATTGATGAAGGTGTTTTGCTGAGAAAATAGTTACCAGAATTCACAAAGCTGGTTAGCAGGTCAAACACCTGAAATCTAGGTTTTGCTATTAACTGTATGACCTGGAGTGGCTATTGCTTAATGATTCTCCCCCCTTCCCCCACCTTTTTTAAAGAATCCTTTTGGACTAAATAGACATTTTCCCAAATGTGTTCTGTAGACCATTATTGCCACAGTTGCCTTGGGAGTGGTAGGTGTCCACAGTTAAGAGAGTTAGACAAATGCTAAATAGTAGATACTTTTCTAGAAACTGCACAATGTGTGGTAGAATATTAAAGGATCACAGAAGTCTTACAGGAAAGAAACTCTTACATCTTTTGCACCCATTTCATGACATCCCTAAGAACTATGTTCCATGAAGTCTACTTTAGGAACCTGTATTAGGTGTCAGAGATTACTAAACATTTGTGATTCTAATAAAAAGTTTTAGCTTATATAGATAAATTATTTCAACATGGTACTTCAATTTGTAGTACCAAATCTTGAGATACTAGGAAAAAGTCTTTAATTCTAGTACTCATAGATATTTAAACACAGCAACACAGAGAAGCATTATTTTCCCTTGTGAGTACCAAAATTCTGGTTTGGAGTGACTGCTCAGAAGGTAGGGTCATAGGTTTCCCTATTTTGGGGGACCTCTGTCCAGTACCTCAGACTCTATCCACAGTGCTTCTAAAAGGTGCAGTTTAATGTTAGGCACACAGTGTTTCTAGAAGGTACCATTTGATGTTAGGCACTCTTTTATATCCAACACATGTTTTCTTTTGTTTAGTATGATTTCAGTTATTATTGGCTCAAAGTATATAGACCCTTAGGGATCATTTATGTTTATTGTTCACAAAGTAATACTTGGCTTCCTAAAAATGAAATTCAGAGGAAAAATCAAGGTGTTTTTATTTTATTTGTAGGATGGGTGCTGCAGATAATATATATAAAGGGCAGAGTACCTTTATGGAAGAACTGACTGACACAGCAGAAATAATAAGACAGGCCACATCCCAGTCCTTGGTTATCTTGGATGAATTGGGAAGAGGAACAAGCACCCATGATGGAATCGCCATCGCTTATGCTACACTGGAGCATTTTATTAAAGATGTGAGTATCTTGTACACCTTTTTGTATGTGAATGGTACATAGTATCCAAATTGTTTTTCTTCCTCAGCTTCTAAATATTCAAAGTTATCTTTAATTATTATAATTGACTCTATACCTGTAATTCACCATTAAATCACTATACATTGAATTTAGATAGATTAGCACTGCATAATGTCTGTAATTCTTTGATGTGTCTTCTTTTGCTGAAGCAAAATAAATCTGGTCAGTAGGATAATGGTCTCCTTGGCAATACTTCCACCCAGAACTGTTTCTTATTATCCTTGGCGAACTAAATCAAGAGCAGAGACCCTGCCTGTCCCCCATCCACCTGCAACCCAATCCTTGAAGAAGACAAAAAGGAGATAGAGACATTTTTACCTGTGAAGTAAATTTTTCAGCAATATCCTACAGGATCTTGAGAGAAGGCCTTTGATCTCTTATCTTTGTATCTTTCTGCTTCACTCCTTCAGTCCATGTCTGTGTTTTCCATAGTGCAGTTCTGAGCATCTCAGTGTGAAATTTTGTTTGTGTTGAATTCTCTATCCCTGTCATCTCCCTCAAACTCTCCCCCCACTTTTTTAAGTTTATTTATTTATTTTGAGAGAGAGAGAGAGAGCAGGGGAGGAGGAGAGAAAGAGGGGAAGAGAGACCAAAGCAGGCTCTGAGCTATGCAGAGCCCAACATAGGACTCAAACTCATGAACCGTGAGATCATGACCTGAGCCGAGATGGATGCTTAACTGACTGAGCCAGCCAGGCACCCCTTCCCTTTATCATTGTTCTCTCTTTCTCTCTCTGTTTGTTTTGGTCTCTCCCTATCTGTCTTCTTTTGACACCTGCCCTGTATCTAGTCTGTTCTAAGATTTTTCTATCTCTGTTTTGTTCTCCACTTTTTAAACACTTTTGTGTCTTTCCTCCATCTTCATCTTTTCCTCTCTTCCTTACATGACCAATACAAGCATATTTTTTATTCCTATTTCTTTGCAAAACATATAATGCAAAAATAAACTCCCCTTTTCTTTAAACTTCTGTGGTCCTCAGTTTTTTGTTTGAACATTCAGTTGGATTACATAATTAATGATGGCATGTTTTCCACTTTAAGTACTTTTAACTTTTCTTTACAAAAATTCTTTATTTGCAAAAAGAGCTCAAGAACGTTTCTTTAATCATTTTAGAAACTGCATATCACACATTAGTAAAGTCCTATCATTGTCTCCAAAACACATTTTATTTATTTATTTCTGAAACATTAAAAGAAATTTTTTTTCTTAATGTTTATTTATTTATTTATTTTTGAGAGAGGGCATAAGCAGGGAAGAAGCAGAGAGAGGGAGGGAGACATGGAATCTGAAGCAGGCTACAGGCTCTGAGCTATCAGCACAGACCCCAATGCGGGGCTTGAACCCACAAAGTATGAGATCGTGACCTGAGCTGAAGTCAGTCGCTCAACCGACTGAGCCACCCAGGCGCCCCTTATTTTGAAACATATTTTAAACCTTCATTTAAGAGCCTTTAGGAATGAATTATGACAGAGTGGATTTGCCACCTCTGAGTTTCATTGTTCCTGCTGTATGGCTGCATATCAGTTAGTATGACTATATGACAAATTACCCCAAGACTAAATGCCTGAAAACAATAATAATCATCTGTTATTTCTCATGATGTCTGGAAGTAAGGAATTTGAGAGTAGCTTAGCTGGGGGGGTTATGGCCCAGGGTCTCTCCTGAGGTTACAGTCAAGTTGTCAGGCAAGGCTGGCATCATCTGAAGGCCTGACTGATGATGGAGGACCTTCTTCCATCGTGGCTCACTCGTTGCTGGCAAACTGGTGCTGGCGGTTCACAAGCGTGAACATTGGGAGGTGAAGAACTTGGTGGCTCTTTTGGGGGCTAGCTACCAAAAGCAGTTTGGCAATATCTTAAAGATCCGTTTAAGAACCCTGGGGAACAAATTATGACAGAATTAAATTTGTCACGTCTCTTCTCATTGCTTTTATAGCAGTTTTTTGACATCTTAAATATTAATGAAGAATGTTATTTTTAGATAAAATTTATGTTAGAGGTAAGTCATTGAAGAGGATTCTTCTGGAGCAAGAATCTCTATGCTTTTTTTTTTTTTTTAATTTTTTTTTTTCAACGTTTTTTATTTATTTTTGGGACAGAGAGAGACAGAGCATGAACGGGGGAGGGGCAGAGAGAGAGGGAGACACAGAATCTGAAGCAGGCTCCGGGCTCCGAGCCGTCAGCCCAGAGCCTGACGTGGGGCTCGAACTCACGGACCGCGAGATCGTGACCTGGCTGAAGTCGGACGCTTAACCGACTGCGCCACCCAGGCGCCCCTGAATCTCTATGCTTTTTATGGATGAAAATCCTTATTTTCATGGTATCTTTTGATTGCCGACACTGGGAACAGAGATCAGAGAGGAGGAATTAAGAAGCTGTGTGTTTCGGCTGCAAGCTGAAAATGGCCTTGAGGAGAGCTGTGTTGTGACCCAAACCCTTAGGTCTTCTGGTTAGAAATGCCTATCAGCTCAGGGAATGGACATCCTTGAGACAGCTGGTCTGAAGACCCTTCAGGGCAGATTTTAAGAGCGGTTCATCAAAGGAATCCTGCCTTAATAGGTTTTTTCGGGGGGGGGGGCTGGTTTTTTTGTAATTGTTATAAGAGAGAAGACACATGTTCTGACTTTTAATGAGGTGATTGGCAGATGAATCAGACCTGGAGTTCTTTGATTTAATTACCTTCTTCTGCTAATATTTAGACCAAGATTTGGTGTTAGCTTCTTTTAAGATTTAAGAACTTTGGGATTTCTAGAATACATAATATGTGTGCTTTAAAATAATGCTTATTAAAAATCCACAAATCCATATTAATACTAGCAAAACAAAAGTAAACTTTAAAATGATGGGATTAGGGTGAGGAGAAAGAAAAGCTCCTCTTTATAGAATACCAACTAATAAATACAGAGAGAATTTTTTTAAATCCGCATTTACGAGTCACTGCAATAATAACTCATTCAGGCAGTGATGAGCAATGGATGGTAAAACTTTTGGATGAAAGATTGTTGAGGAAAAGAATATTCACACAATCTCAAAGTACTACTCCACAAGTTATTTATTAATTACAAAGGAGAGGGGTGTTAGTATAGTGAAGAAATTTTCTGGGCACTTACTTAAACCAAATAAGCAAATTTATCATCCCCAATAATGGGTCAAATTGACATCATATGCCTCCTGATATGATGTACTGAAAAGAGTACATCACCCACATAAATGTGTAATATTTCTGGCAGTAAGGTTTAATCTTATTAGGAGGAAACAATCAGCCAAATCCAAATTGAGAGACATTATGCAAAACAACTCCTGGATATTTCAAAAACATTAATGTCATAAAGATGAAAAAGAAAGGCTGGGAACTCTTCTAGATTGATGGAGACTATAGAGACATGACTAAGTGCATGGCATGATCCTTGATTTTTTTTTTTTTTTAATACAAAGAACATTTATAAAGAATATTACTGGGACAGTTAGGGAAATTTGTGGACTCATGTTAGATAATAATGATATACCTGTGTTAAATTTCTTGATTGTAATAATTCTGATTAAATCAGTAGGAGAATGCTTTTGTTCTTAGAAGACAGAATTCTAAGTACAGTAAAACCTTGGTTTGCGAGCATAATTCATTCCAGAAACATGCTTGTAATCCAAAGCACTTGTATATCAAAGTGAATTTCCCGTAAGAAATAATGGAAACTCAGATGATTCGTTCCACAACCCAAAAATATTCATATAAAAATGATTATAATACTGTAATATAATATAAAATAATAAAGAAAATACAAAATATAAAGAAAAATAAGCCAATTAACCTGCACTTATCTTTGAAAACAAGAGAGAGGAGGGTTATTGTGTAGGACGACTTTCACTATCACTAACGGACGTTGACTACGGTGCAGTATTAATAAACTCTTATCATATACTATATTTAATGTAACTGGCAATAAGACAACAGAGGAGAGAGCCTATATCTGCAGACAACCTGACCTAGAATGAAGCAGAGCATTCCTAAGCTTACTCTTATATGGAAAAACAAGAGTGTCCATAGGTGCTTTGAAGTGACAAAAAATAAACTGGTTGTGGGCACTTTCCAGTGTTCTGAAAAATCACTGTGCCAAACACAGTGTCTTGGGACCAAGCATTTGAGCATGGGAGACGATCACCCACAATCATGTAGCGAGAGAGAGAGAGAAGATGCATTGGCTCCATGTCATCATGTAACATTGAGTGTCACGTACTACTCATATTGTAAGGCATGGCTCATTGATCAAGTCAGAATTTATTAGAAATGTTTGCTTGTCTTGCAGAACATGTTACTCGCAGTCCAAGATTTTACTCTATGTAGGTAGGGATGAAGTGTCATGTCTGCGGTTCTCACATGGTTCAGGAAAGAGTGTGTGTGTGTGTGTGTTTGTGTGTGTGTGTGTGTGTGTTATGGCAAAATATTAACAGGTGGTTGTCTAGCTAAAGAAAAATGAACATTCATTGCAATGTTCATGAAGTTTTGAACTTTTTCAAAACTAAATTGAAGAAAAGTTTGAAATAAAATTTAAAAATAAAATAACATTTATTATGTCTTACTGCTTTAGGTGAAATCCTTAACCTTGTTTGTCACCCATTATCCACCAGTTTGTGAATTAGAAAAAAGTTACTTACAACAGGTGGGAAATTATCACATGGGATTCTTGGTCAATGAGGATGAAAGCAAAGAGGATCCAGGTATGAAATAATGCTTGCAGTAAGTAAAACTGGAATGTTTTTGGTTTTCGTATTTGATAACTCGAAAATCATACGTACATGAACTTCTTATTAAGTAAAAGCTGTGAATGTTGATTATAAATGACATTTGTCCAAATTCATTTTCTCTAAGCTTCGGGTCAAGGAGAATGTACTTTTATCTTCACAACCTCTGAGTGCTTCTCTGGTCTTTCTTACCTCATTTTACTACAAGAAGAAGATGGGGTCAGGGGCAACGTGTAGGTTTTACTCTTAGATGCATCTCAGGAAAGATACCCTAACCGTCAAGGGTATTAGTCACCTTTAGAAATGTCCATTGTGTTTCCCCAAATACCATCCCCAGTATTCTATACTGGACATATGTTTTATCTTAACTTGACAAGGAAACTGAATCTCAGGTAAAGTGGCCAGCCCCTGTGGGCCACTTGGGTGAACTGAGCCTAGAATCAAAAATCTGCTTGCAGGTTCTTTTCTACTCTGTGAAAATGGTATGTGGGGCCTACAGTATTTTACCTACCCTTTCCACTATGTACTAGTGTCGCACGACTGAGACATTTCATGAAAAAGAACATCATTAGCCAATAGAAATAAATTCAAGTGCTGTTAAGTAATGTAGTCAATTTTAGTATAATTTTATTTTCCTGTTCAGTAGTAATTTTTTTAAGCTCCCAACTTTTGGGCCAGTGATGGTTTACACAGTTGCTGCGCTATAATGGAAAATTCATTATCCAAGACACTCCAGAGTCCAAATTTTATTTTGGAAAAGTAATAAAGATGGACCTGAAAAAGAAATCAGGCAGCTGGCCCAAATAAAACAAAGCCCTCGACCTGAGATAAATGTAATGTTAGGCAATCCTTGCCTTTCACCACTACGCAGCCTTGAAAAACACATCATAAATTCTCTCATGGAAGCAGTTTCATGTCTATTAATCTGCATCCAAAATGACAGGAGGAGCTTATAAGCTAAAACCCAGTGGGATAAATAAGAGTTCACCATCAGGGAAGGGTCATTGATAAGCATTTATGTGAACAGACTACTAAGCCATAAGTGTTTTGGCATTTTATCCTGTTGATTTAAATGTTTATTCATGAGCATAATTTTAAGCATTAAATAATGCTAAAAGGCTCTGGCTAACAGGCGGTAGACCTCTGCTTCTGGCCTTCACCCATGCCCCCTCCCCATCCATTGCCAAGACTGCTGCTTCCAACTCTTTTTTTCTTTTCTTCCATTTCTCTAAATAATAGGCTGATCTTCCTATCTCTGGGTTCATCACCTTGACACATTACTATTTGGCTTCTCATCATGCTGGATGGGAGTCTGCAGCCTTCCCTGCTTTGACCTTCCACTGTACTCATTCCAGGTGCCTTTGGTCTCATTCCTTTTCATAGTTTTCACTGTTGTTGCCAGTAAGGATTGCTTACTCATGAGCCACGTATGAGGACAAGTGCATTCTCTTTGTCTTGCAGCTTTTTTGTTCTTTGTATTTTTGAAGGTAATAATTGCCTTGTTTTCAGTTCATTCTTCTATTTGAGTCTGTATCTGACTCTTCCTGAACCGTCCAATAGCTTTGTAAAATGCCTCTCCAGGCACTTTTCCAGATGACAGAACTATTGGTTCCACCATTCCTCCTGGAGCCCTTTGTCCTGCTCATCTGAACTGTTTGCTCCCTAGCCCTACTGCACAGCTGTTGTTCTGAGACCTGCCTTTACCAGCATCCTAGGAATTCTCTTATCCCACCTTCTATGCATTTGATTGCCAGTAAAAGAACACTTGGATTCACAAGGGCTCCCCTCACAAGAATGTAAATAATCTCACATTACAGGAACTTCAGAGGAAGAGTGGGCTTCAGCTCCTCTTCTTTGCAATTCTCTAGGCTCTGTTTTCCTGCCTTGTTGGCTTTATCATCAGGCTAGTGACAGGGTGGCTGTGGCTCTTTCATGTATCAAACCCAGAACTGACACTGTCCAAATGACAAAAAGGGACCAGCATTTCCTGTGACTTAGGAGCAAGAGAACTTTTCTCATATGCTCACTGGCTTCTCATCATTGTCCCATCTCCTTTTCAGAATTGAATCACATGCTCATTCTTAAACCAGTTCCTAGAAGTGAGAATGGCAAGGATGACTTTGATTAGCCTAGATTAACCAGGATCAATTTTTGGAGCTTGGTATGAGGACATTATCCCTTGAATTAATTCCATATAAAATCAGGGATTTCTTGGGGTTGGAAAAGATTTTGGATGCCCTACTAATAATACAACTTAAGGAGGTAAATGGAGATTTTGCAGGAATGAAAATGTCTTCAGTATCCCTTCATACTTGATTTATTATTTAGCTAGGAATTTGGGGTTGAAAGTAGCTTTCACTCAAAATGTTGAAGCATTACTCCATTGTCTGATTACTTCCAGTGTTGTTCCTGCTACATTTGTGTTTCATCCATTACCTCTAACCTAACTCCTCTGCTGTCTAAATTAGAGGCCATTGCATAGGTCATCAGTCAAGTGCCCCAAAGGCCTTTTGGGTGGCTTCTAAGATACTGTGTTCTAATTTCCCATAGTGAGGTAGATGAAGCAAGTAACTGGTAGTAAGAAACGTGTATTTTTATTCCAGTCTATAAATTCTTGGAAAAGTTACCTAACTTCATCCACCTCTAAATTTTATGAATCTGTTCCAAAAGTGACTTCAGAAACTATTTGATCAGCACACATCTCTTTAATAACGGCCTAGAGAAATTTGGCTTTCAAACAAATTTTAAGTTCCCTTGTAATAAGCAGGGACATGAATTATTACTTTCACTGACTCTAAGCAATGTCACATAAACTTCTCAGTAGTATCCTTTTAGGAAATGGTTATAGCTTATAAGTGAAGTCCCCACCAAGCAGTTTTATCTTTTTTAAATTTTTTTAATATATGAGATTTATTGTCAAAATGGTTTCCATACAACACCCAGTGCTCATCCCAAAAGATGCCCTCTTCAATACCCATCACCCACCCCCCATCAAACTTCAGTTTGTTCTCAGTTTTTAAGAGTCTCTTATGCTTTGGCTCTCTCCCACTCTAACCTCTTTTTTTTTTCCCCTTCCCCTCCCCCATGGGTTCCTGTTATGTTTCTCAGGATCCACATAAGAGTGAAAACATATGGTATCTGTCTTTCTCTGTATGGCTTATTTCACTTAGCATCACACTCTCCAGTTCCATCCACGTTGCTACAAAAAGCCATATTTCATTCTTTCTCATTACCACGTAGTACTCCATTGTGTATATAAACCACAATTTCTTTATCCATTCATCAGTTGATGGACATTTAGGCTCTTTCCATAATTTGGCTATTGTTGAGAGTGCTGCTATAAACATTGGGGTACAAGTGCCCCTATGCATCAGTACTCCTGTATCCCTTGGGTAAATTCCTAGCAGCCAAGCACTTTTATTTTTTGTCTTCTCTCCCATCTAGCTCTCTTGCCTCTACATTGCCATCACACACACACACACACACACACACACACACACACACACACACACACTCTTTCCCCTTCTCCTCTCTAAGAGGCGTGAAGGACAGTATTGATGTACAACATAACTATAAAAACTCCCTAATGTGATTATGGAAGAGTGGTCACATTATTTACCTTGATGGTGTGAAAACTACCATAATGAGTACTACGGTAGAGACCAGTATATGATGACAAATTCAACACCTGTTTGTACTGAGATATGTTAACTTATTTAGAGCAATATAATATTTTATATAATATAGCTATAAAATATATTTTTATTTAAATGTGTTTATATATTTATATATTATTTGTAAATCTTTATCTTACTCTAATTTATATATAAACATTAATATATAATCAATTAATATATAATTAATATTTTATATATTTAATATATATTAATATATAATACAGCTATAAAATGTGTAGCTATATTAGATATAAAAAGCATTGTATAGCCATATATATGAAGAAAAAAGCCACCAGCAAAGCAAATTTTAACTATGTGGGTTTTGTGACATTTAGTAGGCTTTCAGGAAAGGATAGGATGGATGGATGGATGGATGGATGGATGGATGGATAATGAATGGACAGACAGATGAATGACAAGGACTAGCATGGAGGCTAGGTTATGGAGTAGAGGCTGGAGGTAGGGACTTTAGTTAGCACTAAGCCAGTGGAAGTGATAAAGAATTTTTTGTCTTAAGGATGAGAAGAGTTTGCTTTTTTGAATGCCTGCTGCTGTTTACTTCACTTGTGGTCATGTGAGCAGCAAAGAGTAACAAAAAAGTACTCAGGTTAGCAGGCACTGGTTTCTTCATGTTTCTTTCCTAGTCTATTTCCACCCACCTCCTCACCTGCTCTTTGTGTTCCTTGAGTTTTATTTGGAGTCAAAAGGTATTCTTAGTGCTTTGTAATGAGAATTTTAGTCTGTATTCCTGAGAGTGCCAGCATTCTTTCCACCTCCCACTTTCAGCCTTAGAACAGTGTTATTTGTTGCTGAATTCTTCCAGGAGGTTAAAGAATATTCCATTATCCTTTTTCTTGGTTATGCTTTTTAGTTGTTAGCTGATAAAAGAATAAAGCATACACATTTCTCAAATGACACAATGTATGAGAAAAAGCTCTTGATAAACTTAAAATAAGTTTTAGTAAACATAGGGTCTCAGAAATCATTAAAAATCTGGTTCATTTTGGGCATTTTGGCAACACAGTGCAAATTAGATTGAATTTCATAATAAAAGCTGCATAATCTTGAGGTGCTTTAGAGTTATCAAAGATTAAACTGTGCAGCTTTATCTTTATATTATTGTACTTTATTATATCCCAGTTCTTTAGAAGTTTTTAATTTATGTGCATGTATTTGTGTGGTAGACTGGGTTCCTCAGGGAGCAGATTCTGAGATTTCTGTGCCAGGTGTTGATTGGGAGTGCTCTCATGATCAACACCTGAGGGCTGGATTGGGTAGGACCGGGCTGGCTTCAGCCACCCTTATAGAGAGCTGTGAGATGGGATTGGTCCATCAGAGTTACCTCAACCTGGGGAGAGGGAGTGTGACCTTTCTACTCCTTATTAGTTAGCTGTTGTCACATAACAAACATATTGTCATGGGTTACCCCACAGCATAGCTTAAAACAGTAAACATTTATCATCTGATCATTTCTCTGGGTCAGGAATCCAGGGACAGCTTAGATGGACACTTCAACCTCATGGTTTCTCACAAGACTATTATCAAGGTTGGCCAGGTCACTCATCACTTCAAGGTTTGACTGGGGGAGTTTACTTCCCAGACCTCTTACATGACTGCTGGCAAGCATAGAAAATCTACTTTCAAGTTTACTCATGTGGCTCTTGGTCAGAGACATCAGTTTCTTTCCACGTGGGCTTCTTCATAAGGCAGCCCACCATATGGCAATTGGCTTCTCTCAGAGCAAATAAGCAAGAAACTGAAAGTGCCCAGGACAGAGGCCACACGGTCTTTTGTAATCTAATCTTAGAAATGACAACGCATGGGGCGCCTGGGTGGCTCAGTCAGTTAAGCGTCCAACTTTGGCTCAGGTCATGATCTCACAGCTCATGGGTTCGAGCCCCACGTCGGGCTCTGTGCTGATAGCTCGGAGCCTGGAGCCTGCTTTGGATTCTGTGTCTCCCTCTCTGTCTGCCCCTCCCTTGCTCATGCTCTGTGTCTGTCTCTCAATAATAAATAAGAGTTAAAAAAAAAAAAAAAAAAGAAATGACAACACATCATTTTTACCATGTTTTGTTCATTAGAAGTAAGTCATTAGGTTCTGCCCACCCTCAAGGGCATAGAATGACACAAGGGCATGAGCACCAGGAGGCAGGGTTCTTTGGTGGCCACCTTAGAAGCTGTCTGCCAACCCCCATAGCTACCTATTGAGGTGCAGGCTACCCTAGAAAGGACATGACCTCAGGTGAAGCAGGTCTGGGACTGAGCTGAGGTGACTCCCAAAAAGGGGATATAGCTGAAGATTGTGGGCTAACAACTTCCCTGACAGCTGGGGCAATAAACCCTTTAGTCCTAAGTGTGAGCTGAATGGTACTGAATAATATTCACTTGAATATAGAACTCTTAGTTAACCCAGTATATTTAATAAACCGGAATTTCTCAGTCTTGTTATTAAACTGTGTAACATGTTGTATTTATGTGTTTTTTGCTGTTTTGTTTTTAGCATTCTTCGAAATATCTCTTAGGTATTTTACTTTGCAGAGTGTATTACATACAAGACCATTTAGCGAGCACATTCTTTTACTGAAAAAACTTTTTTTCGTCTCTTTTAAAGGAGAAATTATATTGTACTATGTATCAGAATTATTCTCTTTCTGATAATAGCAGTAGAGTCCAAATTTTTTAGCCAGCAGCGTAAAATGAAATAAATCTTTACCTTACCCCAAAGCATTGTTAAAAACCCTTTTAGGTGGGGGCATGTGACTGGCTCAGTTGGTAGAGCATGTGACTCTTGACCTCCAGTTTGTAAACTCGAGACCCATGATGAGTGTAGAGATCACTTAAAAACAAAATCTTAAAAAAAAAAAAAAAAAGACAAAAAACAAAAACGCTTTTAGGTGAGCTTTTGGGTGTTTCTTTTTCAGATTGCAAATTTTAATTGAAGTTGTAAGAACTTATAGGTCTTATTTAATCTTCTACTTTCAACTTTCAGGCATGGTTTCCTTTATCTCTCTATTTTTTTTTTTTTTTTTTATTTGTAGGTGAAGAACAAGTCCCTGATTTTGTCACATTTCTTTATCAAATAACCAGAGGAATTGCAGCAAGGAGTTATGGACTAAATGTGGCTAAACTAGCAGATGTTCCTGAAGAAATTTTAAAGAAAGCAGCTAGCAAGTCAAAAGAATTAGAAGGATTAGTAAATATGAAAAGGTCAGAATGATTGTGTTACAGTTTTTGGTTCATAAACCTTCCAAATTGTCCAGCAGGAAGAGGATTGTCCTGTAAATGAACATAAGGTTTACCTTTAAACATCTCTTCAAATATTCTGAAACATTTAATTACAATAAAATGAAAACAGATCTTTGAAAAGCTCATGTGAATTTAGTCCGCCTTCTCTGCTCAGATCTTTATCTGTTGAGTTGCTAAATTGGTTTTTCAGTGATTTTTCTAAAGAACTAAGTTAACTCCTTACTGTGTGCCAACATGTTAGTTGCTTAAAACATTCAGTTACACAGCAAATTACTAAAAGAAACGACATTTAAAACCTTTAGAGTACTTCTTCTATTCTTATATTGCATTCAGAAATTAAGAATTCTGTCAGGACATGAATGAAAATAATAGTATCATAGAACTATGTAATTGTAGTCAGTATCCCCATGTCACTTCTTTTGTGACAAGATTTTCATTCTAAACTGCCTTCTTTCTGTCACCTAGACTGTTTATGTGAATGTATTCTACTTTTTACCCTTGATATCTAGCCAGTATATAGTCAGTGTATTAACTAATCTTAATATAAATAAATATACTTTGGAAAGAAGATATTCCTAGGAAAATATCCTATTAAAAATAATAAATTGTACCTTTTTTCCCCCAAATACAAGATTTTGTTATAAAAGGACATAAGCTCTTTCTTCATCCATCTCCTTCCCCAGCCCTGTACTAGGTGGAGAGTCTGATCTGCCCGGGACAAGACATTACTGCCCTGGCATGAGGGAACAGACTGTTGGCCAAATAGAAAATCTTGTCTGGTCACCATACTATAAGAAACATTTTTAGTCCCGGAAATCATAATCAAATTTAAATATTGAAATAGTAATACCTAATATTAGTTAAACAGTTGCCAACTTGTGTACTACAGTGTAGTTGTGCAGCCAACTCCTCCAGGTCCTTTCTCTTGTGGTTCTGCTGTGGCACTCTACGCTTTGCAATGGTAAATGGTGGTTGACCAAGTCCAAAGTGCTGGAATAGTATAAATGACATGCAGCTTCTTCTGTTGACACTCTCTTTTGGATCATTTCCACAATGCCCAATTAGAACAGTAATTATTTATTATGAGAGTTTAAAGATAAGCCCTTAGTTCTCTGCAAAGTCCAAGAAAAATTATTTTATTATCTTTTATTATTTTTCTTTTTCCCTGGAGAAACTAGAATAAAACTTTACTACAAAGGGATATATATGCAAGGAGGCAATAAAATATGATAGTTTATACTTACTGCTGCTATATATCCTATATAATAGCAAGAGCAATAAAATTCACAGACTATAATAGTTTAACTCTTCCACTACTGTGTAATATTTTGAAATCTATAATCTGGACAAGATAGAGAATTGTCAGAAGAGGTTGCATTGCTGTGGAATCATTTATTAGGGTGCATTGGGGGGATCATTTATTAGGACACTATTTTCATTATTTTACCTTTTACTGAAAGTGTTTACCACATCACTTCCATTGGCAAGATCAAAGAAACCAAAGGGAATCTTGTGCATTTGTGTAGCTTTGTTAGAGTAGCTAATATTTATTGAATGCTTGCCATGCACAGAAACAAGTCTAAGCAGTCATTTGCAGCAGCCTAGACACAGTGCCAGTTACTATTCTTACTGCTTTACATACCTTAACTGAATCCTTACGACAGCCTTGTGAGGTAGGTACTGTCATTATTCCCATACGGTAGTTTGGGAAAACGAGGCCAAGCAAGGGTAGGAAATCAACCAGGAAACCAGGGTCCCATAACTATTCAGTGGCGGAGCAGTGACTGGAACTCAGGTACTCTGGCTCCAGACCCTAAACACTTACCTGGCAGTTCTTCTACAGAAAAATTATGTCTGTGTTCTGTTGGCATTCTCTTTTTTTTTTTTTAATTTTTTTTTTAACATTTTATTTATTTTTGAGACAGAGAGAGACAGAGCATGAACGGGGGAGGGGCAGAGAGAGAGGGAGACACAGAATCGGAAGCAGGCTCCAGACTCTGAGCCATCAGCCCAGAGCCCGACTCGGGGCTCGAACTCACGGACCGCGAGATCGTGACCTGAGCTGAAGTCGGACGCTTAACCGACTGAGCCAACCAGGTGCCCCGGCATTCTCCTCTTTCAATAGCTAGCTTTACGTTATAAAATCGGTTTTACTTTTCATCCTGTGAGCATAGCCTGTGGCCTGAGTTAGAACAAGCTGGGCTCTCCCCTCCTTGGAGGCAGTAGTGGCAGTCAGCAGCCTGAGTCCTTGATTATAACAGCGTCACTAGAAGGCTGGCTCTGGCACAACTTCCTAACCCCAGAGCCCTGCCTGGTATTCCAAAGTCATAGACCTTTTATAGCTTGCAGTGAGATGTATTGTCCCCCAACAAGTTCATTTATAAAATAAATCATGTTTTATTTTCTCTCCAGGAAAAGGCTAAAGTGTTTTGCAAAGTTATGGATGATAAATGATGCAAAAGGCCTGCAAAAGTGGAGAGACGAGTTTGACGTGGAAGAAATTTCAGGCTTCTCATCTTGATGAAAACGAAGACTACATTTGTGAACAAAACATGGAGAGTTAAAAATGCCATCTGTACAAAACAACCGTCCAGTAACAGCCTATCTTTGTGTGATGTGAGCATAAAATCAGAACTATGGTATATTCCTATTGGAAATAGGCCTTTTGTGTAGAAAGTCTGTGCCAGGTTCTTGTCATGCTGTCTTACAAAAGTATAAACAGTTTTGAATATTAAGACTTCTGTTCTATCATTAGAAAACTTCATGAACAGTAAGCTTCACATAAAATCACACCTCCTAAATGAAACCTAACATGGTAAAATACAGTTCACGAACTTTCAGAGAGTGACATAAAAGTTTAATTCATATTTTTCTTTTTTCCAGTTCAGATTAATTTGCAGCTGAGTGAGATGTCTAGCAGAAGTGTACCTTTCCATTTGAACTAAAATAATTTTATAATGCTACCAGTTTATTCACTATGAGCATAAGAATTTTTGATAAGAAATAGAAAAGATCATCAGGCTTTTAGAAAGTAGAGCACAGAAGGAATAAGATGATATGAAATTTGAAAAGTTAAATACTGTCACAGTTTTAAGCAATTTAGAAATTGTTGGATGAAATTATTTGTCATGCATTCAGGTAATAAACATTTAATGAATACTTGCTATAAATTTTGATTTTTTGTTTGTTGAATTTTGGGGTTCTCCACTGTTTGGCAGTTGGTACTTTTTAGGTTTAGTTATGGAACCAAGGTTGCTTCTCCCACCATATACACAGAACTGAACTTAGTGATTTGGGATCTCTCTGTTAATCAGTATAGAAAGTGTATCATCTCCCCAGAATCAAAGTATTTAGCTTTGTTGATACTTGACAGCACTGCCTCCTTGCACGTTTAGGGTGACATGTGTTCGACTGAGTCCCTGAGTTTTTCACAGCACTTACAACCTGGCTTCTCATATCCATGTGTTTTTTGTTTCTAAGTATATGATCTTGCACGAAGGCTCTCCGTTCTGTTTCCCACCCATTTATTATTCCTACTTGTTAAATGTCTTCCCCGCATTTGGCAGACATATTTCTAATTCCTTCTTTAGTTTATTTCTTACAGTGGCCCTCACAATGACCCCTGGACCCAGAAGTCATTATAGTCTCCCCAAGCTGAGGAGTGGTTGGTTGCTACACTTTTGAGTCACTCACATTTTAGCCCCCTGGTTCCCAGCCTTTTTGAAGTTAGAATATGATACCATTTGATTGATTCCATAATCCCTTCAGAAATATTAACACAGTGAAATTCTCAAGAATGTCTCAAAACAGAGTTTATTGGAATTTACTATCTAAATTTTAAAAAGAAGAATACTTTTTAAATAGTATTTGACTACTCAATAGGATTTTGAATGTTTCATAATCTTTCTAACAAGATTTTCAAGGTAGTGCTATAACCTTACTGGCAGGCCAGCAAGAAAAGGAGATGGATCCAGGAAGAATCCCATGCCTGAGGGAGCTGCAGGGACCAGCAATCACTGGTAATGTCCAGATGGATATTTCGGGCCATCTCTGGCTTGGCCAGACCAGCATCAGCATTTAAGCAGGTATGGGCTCCAGGAGCAGTGTGTCCCAGGCAGTGGCAGTACACAGGGTCTGGAAGGTGACAATGTGGATTATTGCAAGGTAGATTCTTGATATCAGTTGGCCAGCCAGTTTGCAAGAGGCCTGCTCCAAGTTTGGGAGAAGGCCAGCACTGCTGAACTGCATTTCCAGATGAGGCCCATTCCTAATCAGGTTACTGAAGGGAAAGCTGTGGCAGAGTCCCAGTCATGAAGACTGTACAGATGCCATGAAGATTGTCAGGAAAAATGCAATTGATTGGGTACATACTCCAGATACCAGACTTACGGGTACAATTCTAATGTCCTCCAGATACTAGCTTCATTTCCTTTCGATACATACCCAGCACTAGAATTGCTGGATCATGTGGTAGTTCTGTTTTTAATTTTTTTTTTTTTAAGTTGATTTATTTACTTTGGGAGAGAGCATGTGAGTGCAGGCTTGAGTGGGGAAGAGGCAGAGAGAGGGGGAGAGAGAGAATCCCAAGCAGACTCTGTACTGTCCGCATGGAGCTGGGCTCAAAATCATGAAGTATGAGATCATGACCTGAGCTGAAATCAAGACTCAGATGCCTAACTGATTGAGTTACCCAGGCGTCCCTCTGTTTTTAATATTTTGAGAAACCTCAGTACTGTTTTGCATAATGGCTGTACCAGCTTATATTCCTACCAATAGTGTACAAGAGTTCACTTTTCCCTACGTCCTCACCAATGCTTGTTATTGCTCATCTTTTTTATAATAACCATTTTAACAGGTATAAAGTGATACCTTAGTGTAGTTTTCATTTCTATTTCCCTGATGATTACAGTCAATTTTAGAACATTATCATTACTCTAAAAAAGAAACCTGTACCCATTAGCAGTCTCTCTTCTTTCCTCCCCAAAATCCTTAGTTCTAGATAGCCATTAATCTGCTTTCTGTCACTACAGATTTTCCTCTTTTGGACATTTATTATGAATGGAATCATACCATATATGGAATCTTTTGTATCTGGCTTTCATTTAGCATATTGTTTTCAACGTTCATTCATGTGGTAGCATGCAACAGTGTCTTATTCTTTTTTATTATTGAAAACTGTTTTGCTTTATACTGCATTTTATTTATTCATCAGCTGATGCATATTTGGGTCGTTTCCATTCTTTGGCTTTATGAGTAATTCTGCTATGAATGTTCATGTACAGTTTTTATGTAGTAAGACAGAATTTTTTAATGTAATTTTTTTTTTTTTTACTTTTTTATTTTTTTTGTAAGAGAGAGAGAGAGCCCGAAAGCCCGTGTGGGCAGGGGAGGAGCAGAGAGGGAGGGAGAATCCCAAGCAAGCTCCATGCTCAGCATAGAGCTCAACATAGGGCTCAGTCCCAGGAACCATGAGATCATGACCTGAGCCGAAATCAGAAGTTGGACACTCAACCTAGTGAGCCACCCAGGTGCCCCAACACAGGATTGTCTTTTTAAAGCCCCCCCCCCCGCACCAGAAAATTATGTGCAGGCAGGTTGGCGAGCCACTAGTCTTGGTGATTACAGTTGACTAAATGATATTTTTCATTGGATTGACAAGTATATGCTCCCTCTCTCCTTGGGGCATATACTGTAGACTCCCCAATAAGTGTTTGTTGAAAGAGAAGGAAAAACCAAACCCTTCCAGATTAGAAACTCAAGGAAAAGACTCTTTTCACAATCGAGGCACCATTTTACTAAGGGGTCAAGATCCATAAGAAAGTATACTATATCTTAAAATCTTAAAAAAAAAAAAATTATTCTGGCAGTTCATTTAAGTTTGAGCCTGTTGTCATGGTTGTAGTGGTAATGGGGCTGGTGAAACAGTGCCCACTGCATGAATTCCAGAGTAAAGGCTAGATTGAAATCCAATGTGGTACATAAATTAATGTTGACCTTTACTAAGTTCCAAGATCAATATTAATTACTGCTGGGCTATGTAATTATAAAAGTGCTGTTTGATGTTTCACACCAAGGATATGGGTAGAGAGAGAAAGGAGCTTGAATTAATACCATCTGTGGTTTCTAACTTTATAATTAAGGTGAATTCCTCTTTGGAACATTGTGCAGTTAGTATATATGATTATTGTTAGGTTTATTATGCCCCGAGACGTATTACCATTACAAGGATATCCTTTCTGGTTTGGTTCGGACAGTATTGGTCTATACCTTTTTCCTGGCATAGTTATTAAAAGTCTCTTTCACTCAAAAATGTTCTGTTTGGGATAATACGTTATATGGTTATCCCAGTTATAGATCTTGCTTCAGGGGCACACTTACTGACTTGATAGATTTTGATTATCATCTTTAAAAAATCCACTTTTTTCTTACCCATTGTATGAACTGATGTTTTATCCCGAAGGCCCTCCATTTTTTTTTTCTGTTTGTAATAAATGATTTGTATTGTGGCATTTAGAAAATGTGACTGTCACGATCTCGCGGTCCGTGAGTTCGAGCCCCGCGTCAGGCTCTGGGCTGATGGCTCGGAGCCTGGAGCCTGTTTCCGATTCTGTGTCTCCCTCTCTCTCTGCCCCTCCCCCGTTCATGCTCTGTCTCTCTCTGTCCCAAAAATAAATAAAAAAAAAAAAAAAAAAAGAAAATGTGACTGTCTGCTAATTGGCATGTTAGATATTTGTTCCCTAATCTGTTTTGGGACTACATTCCTGAAGATGACTTGTCATCTGCCTTGTGTCCATGAAATAATGGTGAAGAATGTGCACCTACATGACTTCATAAGACACACAGCAGGACTCTCTTCTTGCAGAAATAATTATTGACCTTGGAAGGAAGAATCCTTTCTCTGGTTGTTTTGTCCTTTGCTCAGATTCTCCCTTCATTGCCTTTGACTATATTGTTTTTTTCTGGACATTCAGAACAGTTTATTTCTATATCAGAAATATTACATAACAACCAGTACAATCACTCTGGAAAACAGTATGGAGGTTCCTCAAAAAATTAAAAATTGAACTACCCTATGACCCAGCAATTGCACTAGTGGGTATTTATCCAAGGGATACAGGTATGCTGTTTCCAAGGGACCCCAGTGTTTATGCACCCCAGTGTTTATAGCAACATTATCAACAATAGCCAAAGTATGGAAAGAGCCCAAATGTCCATCGATGAATGAATGGATAAAGATGATGTTGTGTATATATACAATGGAGTATTACTCAGCAATCAAAAAGAATGAAATCTTGCCATTTGCAACTACGTGGATGGAACTAGAGGGTGTTATGCTAAGCAAAATTAGTCAGAGAAAGACAAATATATGATTTCACTCATATGAGGACTTTAAGATACAGATGAACATAAAGGAAGGGAAGCAAAAATAATATAGAAACAGGGAGGGAGACAGAACATAAGAGACTCTTAAATATAGAGAACAAACAGAGGATTGCTGGATGGGTTGTGGGAGAGGAATGGGCTAAATGGGTAAGGGGCAATAATGAATCTACTCCTGAAATCATTGTTGCACCATGTGGTAACTAACTTGGATATTAATTAAAAAAAATAATAAATTACAGGAAAAAAAAAGAAATATTGCATAGTATTTTGCTTCCTTTATCTTAAACCTTCCTTCCCTGAAGCTCCCTCACTGGATCACGGCTGTCCCTCCCTTTATGAGAATCACCTCAGGAACTTTTCAAATGCATATTTCTAGGCTCCACTCTCCTTGTACTGAATCTGAATCTCTAAGGTTGGGACACGGATTGGTCAGTCATTGTTAATTTCCGCCTCCTGTCTTCTCCATTTTCTGTCCCCTTTTCCTTTCTCACCTCTCCCCACACATTAGTAATCTTGCCTCCAAAGCCATTTGCTAAAAATCTTATTCCTTAGATCACAATCCCTTTCCAAGTTTCTGTCTGATTTGGTAGGTGTGGCTTAGGGCCCAGGGAATGTAATTATTTTTTAAATAAACTTTATTTTTTAGAGCAGTTTTAGGCTCACAGCAAAATTGAGCAGATAGTACAGAGTTCCTCTATACTCTGTGCCCCCACACAAGCACTGCCTCCCCCATTATCAACATCCCCCACCAGAATGGCATATGTGTTATAATCGATGACCCTACATTGGCACTTCATTTTCACTTAAACCTCATGTGTATACATTAGGGTTTGCTCTTGGTGTTGTATACTCTGTATGTTTGGACCAATGCATAATGACGTGTATCTAGCATGGTAGTATCATGCACGACAGTTTCACTGCCCTAAAAATCCTCTGTGCTTTGCCTATTCTACCCTTCCTCACCTCAGTCCCTAGAAACCACTAATCTTTTTACTGTATTTATAAGTTTTGCCTTTCCCAGAATGTTACATAGTTGAGATCATATAACCTTTACAGATAGGCTTTTCTTAGTAATATGTATTTAAGTTTTTCCATGTTTTTCACAGCTTGACAATTCATTTCTTTTTAGCACCAAATAATATTCCAGTATCTGGGTATGCCATATTTTTTATCCATTCACCTGCTGAAGGATACCATGTTTCCAAACTTTGCCAACTATGAATAAAGCTGCTATAAACATCCACATCCAGGTTTTTGTGTGGACATAGTTTTAAGTTCATTTGGATAACTACCACAGTGCAATTGCTGGATTGGATGGTAAGAGTATATTTAGTTTCAACTGCCAAACTGTCTTCCAAAGCGGTGGAGCCATTTTGCTTTCCTCCCAGAATTGAATTGGAGTTCCTCTTAGTTCCCGTCCTCACTGACATTTGATGTTGTCACTATTTTGGATCTGGGCCATTCTGATAAGCATTTAGTAGTATCTCATTGGTTTTTTTTGTTTGTTTTTAAGTTTATTTTTGAGAGAGAGAGTGCACGCATGAGCTGGGGAGGGGCAGATAGAGAGATGGAGAGAGAGAATCCCAAGCATGGCTCAAACCTGACCTGAGCCAAAATCTGGAGTCTGGGACGCTTAACAGCCTAAACCACCAGATGCCCCTCATTGTTTAATTTGCAGTTTTCCTGATGACAGGATGCTGCTCATCTTTTCGTGTGCTTATATGCCACGTGTATATCTTTGGGGAGGTATCTGCTCAGTCCTTCTGCTCATTTTTTAATTGGGTTGTTCGTTTTTTTGTTGAGTTTTAAGTGTTCTTTGCATGTTTTAGATAATAGCCCTTTATCAGATTTGTCTTTTGCAAATACGCTGTCCCAGTCTATGACTTGTCTTCTCGTTCTCTTGATTATGGCTTTTGCAGAGCAGGAGTTTTTGATTTTAATGAAGTCCAGCTTATCAGTTGTTTTTCTCATGGATGGTGCCTTTGGTGTTAGGTCTGAAAAGTCATTGGCATACTAAGATCATCTAGATTTTCTCTTATTTTCTGGGAGATTTATAGCTTTGCCTTTACATCACGTTTATGATCCCTCTGAGTTAATTTTTGTAAAGGGTGTAAGACCTATATCTAGATTCATTTAAAAAACATTTTTTTAATGTTTATTTATTTTTGGGATAGAGCACGTGCAAGCGAGGGAGGGTCAGAGAGAGAGGGAGACACAGAATCCAAAGCAGGCTCCAGGCTTGGAGCTGTCAGCACAGAGCCCAACACGGGGCTCGAACCCACAAACCATGAGATCATGACCTGATCTGAAGTCAGATGCTTAACCAACTGAGCCACTCAGGCACCCCTAGATTCATTTTTTTAGATAGACTTTATTTTTAGGCAGTTTTTGTTTCACAGAAAAATTAAGCAGAAAGTACATAGAGAAAACTTTAAAGAAAAAGAATTGAGTTCTGAGAAGCATGGCCATAATGCCTTCAAATTCTTATCAGAAGAAGCCACTTCTGCAGATAACAGTGAACCTTTAATTTCTCCAAACTCTTTGTATTTCTTTTTAACAGACTATCAGGCAAAAGAAGACATTTAAAGTTGTATTTTTGTATTGTGAGACTTAAAAGAATATCTATAAAGAGCATGTGCAATACCTCAAACTGTCCTTAAGCTTTTTGTCATAATGGTATTTTAATAATATTCTAAATATTTTATTCAAATAATAATAACAGTTAATAATATTCTAAATAATCAAACCAATGTATAGCATAATTAGAAAAGGAGATAATGAAAATATTCCCAAGCACCGTCTCTGTTTCAAGACCTTGAGTGCTACGGTTTTCCAGCAATCAGTGGCTTTGGTATTAGTACACAAGCTAGGTTCTCAAATGTTCTTTTTTTGCAGGTACAAAAAACCATGATAGCCTTAGTCAGAAATTAACCTAAGAATTAATGGACACTTTTTAAACAACAGATAAACTGGTCCCTATGTGAATTAATGCTGGTCACTTGTTGGCCGTAGTGTAACTTATACTTGCAGTGTTAATGCTCCTAGAACAGTCACTCCTATGTCAGGTAGAGACCTTAGAGTGAGGTCTGAATCAAAAAGTTTTTGAGTTCATGTTCTCTCTCAGTGACAAAATGCAATTCCTTATTTATAGGAAGGAGCAAGTTGAAAATTTTAACTTTAATACAGAGGTAAGTACCAGGGATTGCAAGGCATCTGATTTAAATATAGACATATAAACATATATTTATTAGTGGTAGGTGAGTATAGGTAGCCAATTTTAAAGCACCTCATTATATTCAGGTAATTCAGTTACTAGCACCAAAACAGAAGAAATAAAATGTTACATAAATGCCCAACCACAGTTAAGACCTTTTGAAATTAAAATGATCCCTTCAGAATAGCAGTGTTTCATAGACTTACTGATCTGTGCATAAATGAATAAATGTAATTTAGTTAATAGTGGTAGACTCAAGTTGCAAGAGCAGAAAGACACTTGAGGAAACATTGAAACTGCAACAGAAACAGTGTAACCTGAGCTAACAGAAGATGATAAGTTGGAATAATTTTCAGAACACAGCATATACAGTTCTCTTTTGTTTATCATTTCATCAGCTGTGGGCTTTTGTTTTTCCCTACTTGGCGGCTGTTCCACCATTACAGGGAATCAGCTTCTTTCTGTCTTTGTTTCTGTTACTTTTGACTTCCTTTCTGTTCTGTTTTCTCTCTGTTCCCTGGCCTCTGATTTTCCATCACTTATACTTATTGCCTTCTCTCCAGGGGTGTCCTCATTTCTGTCCCCACTACCAATTTCTTCCTTTGTTCTTCAGCTGTCCCAAGGAGGCTGACCTGATTGGCTCAGTTTGTCATGATTATTCCTGTTGGGTAGTTCTTGTCTTGGACCACCTCATAGGCTGCTGACTAGCCTGAAAAGTAGCAACCCTTGGATCAAGCAACTACTCTGTGCAGTCATTTCTGTCTGGGATGGCAGCTTCACTTTACTTAGAAGGAGCTACGAGCTTGGTGGCAACTTTGATGGCAGTACAGGTGATTGATCTGGTTTCATGAAAGTGCTGAAGGTTTGTACAATATATAAATATGTGGGGCTTCCTAGAAATAAAGGACTTTACTGGTTCATCCTAGCTGGAGCAGTATATTCACATATGCATCTGAATTAGTGAAATACCTGAATTACATACAGAACGTTTTTCACAATCTATAGATTCAGTAACATCATAAATTTGAAAGGGAGATTGTTAACTGAAACAAAGATAAAAAATTTGGGTTGGTAAAGAGAAATAAGAGAAGTGCTTTCTCATTACCATGTTATAAACTTGATGAAATCTTAGTGTTTACATGAATAAAGTCTTTCAATGATGAGTCCAGAGTTAGTGTTAAAATGTGTATAAAGTGATATGGAAATTTTTACAGTTTTGGGGGAATGGAATAAAACTAGATACTACTGGGGATAAGTATACTAATGATAATGACAGATCCTTATAATCCCAAATCGTTTAGGATTAAATCTGTTGAGTTGTTAAAGAAATCCTGATGGGACACAAATAGGTGAGTCTTTACTTCTTAGCGAATAAAAATTCTCTTAAATTCCACAACTGGGAAAATGTTATAATGGTCCAGTACTTTTTGGTTTTTAGCTGGGTTCTAAATTCCCTTGTTAAAACCTAGATGTGCAAGTTGATCTAGAAGATGTGGCATACAGTTTATTTGTTGGCTACATTAAACAGATGGAGCAGATTATCCTTGAACTTTTAACTAAATGTCTAGATGAAAAAGAATATATTCCTGTCGTAGGGATGGAAGCACTTGCTGGTGTTCATATTCCCCCACAGTAAAGAAGTGAGAAGATTTAATCAACTCTGGACGATCACACTTAATGAACCAAGATTCTTGTACACATGGCTGTGTGAATTAATGATTAAAATGTCCATTGAATGTGTCTATCCTTTCTTTCTCCATTTCCTCATGTGTTTCCCTTTTTTCTCTTTTAGAGAATAATTCATAACTACTTAAGTGATGTCCTTTGCTCCTGCCTGTACTTATCACCCTTACATGCCACCTACCATTCCTCTACCTTTTCTTATTATCTCAGATCTGTGTTGTTTACTTTCCTAAAATACCTTTCTTCATGGCTTGCCAGTGACTGAACATGCTGAGTGACTTACAGATTTGGGGTTGAAAGGGGATTTTGGAATTCACCCACTGAATCTTGGTTGCCTCGGCGTGTGGTGTGTGTGTTTTATCACTGAATATCATTTTTGCCAAGAGGAATATCCAAATGGGAACAGGAAGGGCCATCATTGTTCATGACATCTAGTATTCATTGTAGTAGGAGGAAAGGATAATTGTTCACTCAGCTCAAGATTTCTTGATGCTGAAATGATGATATGCAGAAATAGCACTAAAAAGCCTTCACTTTGGTTCCAAGGGCAATCTTCTAATTATGACTTGCCTGATCATTAATTGAAATATGAATGTGATGTGCATACAATTAAGGCTCCATGGGTCACTTCAAAGAGCACTGGACAGAGTTAACGACTAGTTCTGGTGCTGGCCCTACCATTTAATATCTTTTAAAAAGTCACGTACAATATAAAAATCTCAACAACTCGCAAGAAAAACAAACCTCAATATGGCTCAAGTGTTAGACTTATCAGACAATGACTTTAAAACAGCTATTATAGTCCAGCTTCAAGAAGTAAGAGAGAAGACTCTTGAAATGAATGGAAAGGTAGAAATTCTCTGTAGAGAAATAGAAGCTATAAAAAAAAACCATGGGGGCAGTAGGGAATGGGGAGTTGTTTAATGGGTATAGAGTTTCAGTTTTGCAAGATGAAAAGAGTTCTGAAGATTGATTGCACAACAATGTGAATGTATTTAACACTACTCACCTGTACACTTAAAAATGCATATTTCTAAGTAAAAATAAAGCATATTTCAGAGGAGAGGGGACCAAATGGATATGTACAAACTGAAAACTGCAATAATTGTGAAAAAATTCAGTAGATGGGCTCAGTTGTAGAATGGAAATGATAGAGGAAAGAGTCAGTGAACTTAACCAATATCAACATGTATTATCCAATTTGAGCAACAGAGAAAAAAATTATCAGAGTCTCATGTACTTATGGAACAGTATCAAAAGGTATAACATACCTGAGGTCAAAAAATTAAAAATAGAACTATCATGTGCAATCCAGGAATCGCACTACTGGATATTTACCCAAACAATAGGAAAACAGTAGTTCAAAGCAATATATGCATCTCTGTGTTTATTGCAGCATTATTTGCAATCGCCAAACTATGGAAACAGTCCAACTGTCCATCAACAGATGAATGGACAAAGTATATGTGGTGTATATATACAATGGAGTATTATTCAGCCATAAAAAAGAATGAAATCTTGCCATTTGCAACAACACGGATGGATCTAGAGAGTATAATGCTAAGTGAAATGAGTCAATCAGAGAAAGACATACCATATGATTTCATTCATGTAGAATTTAAGAAACAAAACCAACAAAGGTGGGGGGAAAAGAACCCCCCAAAAAGACTGAACTATAGAGAACAAACAGATGGTTACCAGAGGGGAGATGGGTCGGCGGGGATGGGTGAAATAGGTGAAGGGGATTAAGAGTATACTTATCCTGATGAGCACTGAGTAATGTATAGAACTGTTGAATTACTGTATTGTACACCTGAAACTAATATAACACTGTGTGTTAACTACACTGGAATTTAAAAAAAGAGAAAAAGGTATAACGTACATGTGTTTGGAGTCCCAGAAAGAGAGGAGAAAGAGATTGGTGCAGATAAATATTGTGAGAAATATAGGATGACCTGTCAAAAACATGATTATAAAGATTCAAGAAGTTCCATAAATCCCAAAGAAAGTAAACTGAAATAAACAAAAAACTTTCCAGATGTATCGTAATCAAACTGCTTCAAATTAAAGAAAAACTTGGAAAAAGAAAAATGGCACACTACGTATAGAAGCAAAATGATCAAAATATCATGAGTTGCTCAGCAGAAATCACGGAGATAGAAAGCAATGGAACAACTTAGAAAATGTTTTAAATGCTGAAAGAGAAGAAACATCAACCCTGATTTCTATATTCTGTGAAAATATTCAATGATGAAGACAAAATAAAGTCTCAGATAAAGGGAAATTAAGAGAATTTATTGCCAATACACCTGCCCTAAAAGAAATGCTAGAGGAAGTTCTTCAGGTCTAAGGGAAATAATACCAGAGGGAAACTTGAAACTTTAGGAGTAAAGGAAGAGCACCAGAAATAGGAATCATATGGGTAAATATGACACTGTACTACTCCTCTTGAGTAGAACTTTAAGTAGTTCTACTCTTGTGTAGTTCTTTAAAATATGTACAACGGTTGGGGCGCCTGAGTGACTCGGTTAAGCATCCGACTTCAGCTCAGGTCATGATCTCACGGTTTGTGAGTTTGAGCCCCACATCAAGCTCTGTGCTGACAGCACTGAGCCTGCATCGGATTCTCTATCTCCCTCTCTATCTCCCCGCTCACGTGGTCTCTCAAATAAATAAATGTTTAAAATATATATAATGGTTGCAATAAACAATATGACATTAAATGGTAGGATTTTCAGTGTACATAAATGTAATACATTTATGTATAATTATGTAAGGTAATTATATAATGTAAATAGATAATTACAACATAAAGTGTGTAATGTAGCCTATAAGATTGAAAGTTTCCTAGATTTTATTTAGAATAATAAAATATTAATAAGTGGATTATCAAAGTTAAGTATATTTTAATCCTTAGAGCAATCATTACAAATATTATGCAAAGTATATAGTATAAAAAGCCAAAAGATAAGTTAAAATAGTAAACTAAAAGATACTCAAGTAATCCAGAAGAAACCAGAAAAGGAGAAACTGAGATACGAAGAAAAAGGGACAAACTGAAAAAAATAATAAACTGTTAAGTCCAACCATATCAGCAATTACATTAAATGGAAATGTTCTGTAAACACCAGTTAAAATACAGTGTCATTTTAGTTAAAGATCCAATTATATACTATCTGTAAGAAGTCCACTTTGACTAATACAATTAGGTAGAAAGTAGAAGGATGGAAGAAGATACATATGCAAAAACTAATAACCAAAATAAATCTGGAGTGGCCATATTAATTAGACAAAATAGACTTCAGAACAAGGAAAATGAACAAGTATAAAGAAGTAAATTACATAATAACAAAATTGTCAATTCACTAAGAAGACATAACAATCCTGAACTGTATACAGCTAGCAACAGAGCTTCAAAATATATAAAACAAAAACTGATAGAATTGAAAGGAGGAAATAGATAAATCCACAATTACAAACGGAGACTTCGACATTCTCTTTCAACAATAGCCAAATTATGGAAAGAGCCTAAATGTCCATCAACTGGTGAATGGATAAAGAAATTGTGGTTTATATACACAATGGAATACTATGTGGCAATGAGAAAGAATGAAATATGGCCTTTTGTAGCAACGTGGATGGAACTTGAGAGTGTTATGCTAAGTGAAATAAGTCCTACAGAGAAAGACAGATGCCATATGTTTTCACTCTTATGTGGATCCTGAGAAACTTAACAGAAGACCATGGGGGAGGGGAAGGGGAAAAAAAAGTTAGGAAGGGAGCCAAACGATAAGAGACTCTTAAAAACTGAGAATAAACTGAGGGTTGATGGGGGGGTGGGAGGGAGGAAAGTGTGGGTGATGGGCATTGAGGAGGGCACCTGTTGGGATGAGCACTGGGTGTTGTATGGAAACCAATTTGACAATTTCATATTAAAAAAATAGATTAATAAACTTTAAAAATAATAAAAATAAAAAATAAAACACATTATCAAGTACATCAGTTTACAGATTAATACTTAAAACCAGGAAATTCTGAACAGGAGGCAGCATGGATGAACCTTGGGGACATTATGTTAAATGATATAAGCCAGTTCAAAAGAAAAATACTCTATGATTCCACTTACGTGAGTTACCTAAAGCATTCACATTCATAGAGAAGGTAGAATGGTGTTTTGAGGGATGGGAGTAATGGCAAATTGATACATTATGTGTGCCCTATTCAAACTCATTTTGAGTTCTTTAGAGAACAAAAAAAGTTTACTAACTTTCAGAAAAGTCATATATGATTTCTTTAAAATATGTTGCCATAGAAGTTTATTAATCACGAAGTAAATTACAGTAAGCTCTAAGTGCAAAAGCTTGCTTTAAATGCTTCTGCAAAGTCGTAGGCAACAATGAAAGCAATGTTTCTTCCCATAATTAATCGCAGAGAAGTCACAGTTACGTAATTGTCCCGTTTTTTATCCTCAAGATACAGGAGTGGAATGTGAAAGAAAGAATGCTCTGAGAGAATTGCTTTGCAAGGACTTTATCAGGCAGGCTGTGTCCTGGAAGGACTAAGGAGAGCTTTAGGTAGGGTTTTCGCCCAGTATAAATGAGCTTCTCAACAACAAAATGTATCCTTTTTTCAACTAGGCCATGAACTATGAAAGATTAGGCTATTGTGCTTGTGTCAGAACTATCCCTTGAGCCAGCCTAATTCTAGATTAGAAAAAGAACATGAGGGGTTGTAAGGCAGTTAAAAATCCTTTCTGTACCCAGAAGGGCTTAGAGCTGAAGGGAAAAGGGGATGGAGCCCAGGAAATGGGATTTTTTATGGCTGTTTTAAGTTGTTTTTAATATGGTTGCATTGTTTATTGAAAAAAATTTTAAGAAGAAAACAGTAAATGCTATTATACATTTCCTGGTTCTTCAGGTGGCTTATCATAGCATAAATGGTAAGATCTGGCTGCTATGCTTTAATGGCAACAGAAAGACTCAAACAAGTTTTACAAAAGCTTAATGGTGAGTCACGAATGTGCAGGACCATATTGAAGTGAATAATGGCTAAGTGACACATTCATCTTTTTTTTTTTAATACTTATTTTTGAGAGAGGGAGAGAGAGAGAGAGAGCACACAAGCAGGGAAGGGGCAGAGAGAGAGACGGGGAGAGAGAATCCCAATCAGGCTCCATGCTGTCAACGTAGAGCCTGATGCAGGGCTCCATCCCAGGAACAGTGAGATCATGACCTGAGCCAAAATCAAGAGTTAGACACTTAACCAACTGAGCCACCCAGGCGCCCCACACATTCATCTTGATAGATTGCATTTTCATTCAAGATATTTGTTGCCCCACCATGAGCTCACCTTCCTGCAGGAGGATAATACACCTGGCTGTTGAACCCAGGCATGGCCAAATGACTTGCTTTAGGCAATAAACTGGGGGTATAAGTGACAGGTATCATTTTGGAGCAAACGTTAAGAACCAGCATCTAGTTCACCATGGTCTTAGTCCTCTGCTGTGAGACCAGCAACATCCCATATAGGAGCTACTCTGTGAGCCTGGGTCTGTGAGTAGAGTTGCAGTGAACCCATTATGGACATGTTAATTGGGCAGGAAATAAACCTCTTTTTACTTGGAGTTGTTTGTTTCTGCAGCATTGCTTAGCCTATCCATGCCACAGCAGCATCATAAACATTTATATAGTCTGTATTATATCTCACTTAGACTTCTTATTTACCTACTTACGCTTTCCCAAAGGCCAAGTTTGCACAGTTTCTTCTCCATTCCTTAATAGCAGAATCCCAACTTCACTCTAGCTACACACTGTTGCCCAACTAATAGTCAGCCAATTATAACAACTTGGTTCCTTCTTGAAAGTAATGGCCCAGGAGTGAGCATGTGATGACTAAGTTCTAAACAATCGATTTAAGAGGAATCCACCAGAGAATTCAGGAGAAATGCTTCCTTTCTGATAAGAACAACATAATGCAAAGAAAAAGTATTTGTTTACTTTCCTCCACTTTTAGCTTTGAAAGCTGTAATATAAATATGTCATGCCTGGAACTGTGACCACAAGGATTAACACTAACGCCCTGAGAGGAGTGGACTCAAGCATACAAAGAGCTGGGGCACTGGGGCACCTGGGTGGCTCAGTTAGTTGGGCATCCAACTTTGGCTCAGGTCATGATCTCATGGTTTGTGAGTTCAAGCCCTGCACCTGGCCTGGAGCCTACTTCTCAACCTCTGTTCCCCTCTCTCTCTGTACCTTCCCAACTTGCTGCCTTCTCTCTCTCTCTCTCAAAAATAAATAAACATTTAGAAAGAGTTGGAGTCCTTGGTGACATAACTGAACAACAAAATCAACCTTAGGACTGATTACCTGGACTTCTTAGTGAACTATTAATGTCCTTGTAATTAAGCCATAAGTGTGATTTTTTTTGTTGTTGCTTGTTGCCAAAATCATCCTAACTGATGCAGCACGTGTAGACAAAGCATTGTTGCTTTGGCCAATTTCACAAGGGGTTCATCTTTATGACTGGCTCCAGATAGGCTTAGATTTACCAGTTCTTAAAAAAAGTACAGTGGAAGTCAAAGGAATTTGGAAACTTTACTGAATTTGGCCACCATAGTAACGGTTCTCACCTTTAAAAAATTTTTTTTAAATGTTTATTTTTGATAGAGAGAGAGACAGAGACAATGAACAGGGGAGGGGCAGAGAGAGTTGGGGACACAGAATCCAAAGCAGGCCCCAGGCTCCTAGCTGTCAGCACAGAGCCTGACACGGGGCTTGAGCTCATGAACCACAAGATCATGACCTGAGCTGAAGTAGGCACTTAACTGACTGAGCCACCCAGGTGCCCCCGTACAGTTCTAACCTTGATGAAATCCTCTTTGGTGTATGCGCTGAATGAAGCTCTCTGCTCTCTATGGCCATTTGCTTGGAGTAGGGTCATGTATCTTTAGGCAGGCCTAGAGCTACCTGGACCTCATCTTTTCCCCAATGGGAAATAAGTCATTTGACCACCAAACCCCAGTATGAGATTTCTCCAGCAAAAGATAGTCAAGCTACAGGGCTGCCAGTGCTATTGTCTTGAGCTCTTTCTGTTATGTTGTATCCTAAAGCTGCAGCATAAATGAGGGCAGAGGGACCTCATGGCTTAAGTCTGAAGGAGTGCTGTGTGTGTGTGTCCCTCCTGTAAGGCAAGGCTCTTTCCCCACTGGTCCCAGTAGCTGTCATGAGCAGCAGCACCAACACAGAGTAGATCATAGATTTAGGCAAGTAGGCCTGCATCTAAATGCTCAACGTTAAGTTTGATCTTTTCATAATTTCTTGGAACAACATCCACTTTGGCATTCTGTTACCATCCATTATTTCCAGATGTTCCTTGTTTTCCTTTAACTTTTCTATTTCACAAACCAGGTTTTGTTATTTTTAATCTTTGTCTTTTGTCTGTGTTTGTGGATCCCAGAAAAGGTCTCAGAAATGTGATCCTTCTTTGATTTTTCTAGGTATCTTTTTTCTTTGTTGTCATAGCTGAGTGTGGCTTCTGGACGTCATAGAGGAGTGTTACTTCAAGGTTTCTGGAAACATAACAACTTTCTTAATTGTTCTAGGTCTACTTTCCATTTATTTCCATTTTACATGTATTGCCCAGTTGCCAAAAATGTTGTTTTAATAGTTGGTGGCCCTTTTGTATTGTCTATGCTACCATATACTTCTTTTCATCCTGTAAATAAGTGAGAAATATACAAAACTTTTCTAATACAGTTATTTAAATCAATATTGTAACTTTTGGAAAATTCCATTAAGAGCAGTTAAGTTGCTATTAAACTAATATAGTCCCCCCGCTCCCAGTCCTGAATGGTCCAAATTCATATCCATCAAAATAACTTCCTATTTTAAATTTGTATTATCTTTTTTTTTAATGCTTATTTATTTTTGAGACAGAGAGAGACAGAGCATGAATGGGGGAGGGTCAGAGGGAGAGGAAGACACAGAATCTGAAACAGGCCCCAGGCTCTGAGCTGTCAGCACAGAGCCCGACGCGGGGCTCGAACTCACGGACCGCAAGATCATGACCTGAGCCGAAGTTGGACGCTCAACTGACTGAGCCACCCAGGCGCCCCTGTATTATCTTATTTTAATTTGTTTAGTGTAAGGTAGATAATAATTGGCTATATTTGCTATTTTTCTCCACTCTCTATATTCTCCATTTTATACTTAGCCTGCCCTTTGGTCAAGTTTTGTTGCTAGTGGGTGCCTGTGAGTTCTTAGCATTCTTTCTTAGATTTATGCCTTGAATCAAAAAAGCCTTTTTAAGAAATCTGTTTCTGCACGCTGTCTCATAAAATTTTCTTTTTCTTTGGATGGACTGATGTGCCAAGCTCATAAGGAGTTTAATGGCTATCGCCTTGTTGATTTATTGTGTATTTTGTTGTTGTTGCTAGAGAACTTCTGTTCTCCCCTCAGCTCGCAGAAACCTTGAAACATCTGTGCTTGGGAGAAGGATGATCACATAGAAGTGAAGACACACATGTAACTGCTTTGTTGCTGCATATCGTGTGGCAGTAAAAGTCACAGGTCCTGACGTTCCAGACAGTCAATGACGTACGAACAGCTTGTGTTCTAACCATCTGTATGTCAGCTGCTTACCTGCAATGCATTTCCCTATGGAAACAAGGTTAAGAGGGGCACTTATGTTTTTAGGTTAGTTCAGAAAAGCCTATTTCACCCAGAATATAGCTAAAATTTTATACATTGCAGTGAATAAGAGCAGAGTATTGTTATAATACTAGTAAGTCTTAAATAGCCAAAAAAGCAATACAACTGAATAAGAAATACCTTTAAAAAACATACAGTGGGTGCCGATAGTGAAGGAAAAAGAAATTTAATCTGATGGGCCTATAGAGGAATATACTTTTAGGAAAATTCCAACGGGGGCAATGGAAGGACAAATGGCACTAGTTTTCTTCCTTCTTTCCTTCCTTTCCTTTCCTTTTCTTTCCTTCCCCACCTCCCTCCCTCCCTTCCTTACTTCCCGAGCATCTCATAGCACAGAAAGCTTTATTCATCCACACTGTACCAGAGAAAGGCAGGCTCACTTTAGCATGCTGTCATCCTGGGCTTCTGCCAGTTCTCCCTCATTCCATTTCTTTTCATCCTTCTTCTCTCTCTCCTCAGCTGCCATCCTCCTTTCCTCTTCTGCCCGAGGTTTTAGTAACTATAGCGCTTGTCTCTGTAGGCCATGCCGAGGAACAGGACGGAGTAGTGGCAGAGCTTGATGAAAGGCCTATACCTGTACCATCGGCCCCATTTTGTCTGTATGACCCTCACACCCACTAGTTTTCTTTATTATGTTTCTCTTTAAAATAAACGCCTTGATATAGTTTCAAAATATTCTTCAATAAGCATTACTTTTTATAACCAGATCAAAGGTGCTGAATGTTAATTTAATAAGAAATTTTTAAGAAATGTAAAACATGATGGTTTTCTTCTTATTTGAGACAGTTGTTCCAAAGACAATTTTGATGTAATCAACTGGTCATAACTTTAATCTCCTTTGGTTGTTCATGACTGTCCAGTGAGTGACAGGCGCTGCTCTAGGCTCTGAGGATACAGTAGCCAACAAGAGAGATGGAAGTCTGCTTGGCTGGTTTATAGAGAGAATGAATAACTTCTGTGTGAGAGATTTTCCAATGGAAATGGGGCAAGGAAGAAAAAGGTGAAGAGGAAGGGAATTACTGATGTAATGGGAGTTGGAGATTTCTTGAGAAGAAATGAATTCACCTGGGAATAGGAGAGGACAGAGGGAGAAGGTAACCGCAGAATGTTGGACTCACTGGGGAGAAGAAGAGAAAGTATGAAAGAGGGAACCTGATTAGTAATCAGTCCAAGTCATGGGGTGACTTGTCTACCCCAAGACAACTTGTGTGACCCAAGGTGAGAGAGAGAAGTGAAGAAAAGCAGTTTTGGCACAAGCAGAAAGAAGGGGCTGTTTTGCAAGATGGATGTTAGAAACTACAGGAAGTGAATCACAGGAAAAGGGTAGACTGGCAGAGACTTTGCTCAAATATATTCCATGATTTAAAAGAGTAAATCATAAAGAATAATTTGAGAAATTTCCAGAGGTTTCAATTCAGATCTTCTTTTGTTTTAATTTTTTCCTAAATATTGTTTTAATTAATTTCTTAAAGTGTTTGGTTTAATTCCAGTTAGTTAACATACAGTAAGATATTAGCTTCAGGTGTACAATATAGTGATTCAACACTTCCATACATCACCATGTGTTCATCCTGACAAGTGCACCTAAATCCCCATCATCTATTTAACCCATCCCCCTACCCACCTCCCCTATGGTAGCCATCAGTTCTCTATAATTAAGAGTTTGTTTCTTGATTTCTCTCTCTCTCTCTTATTTTTTTCCCTTTGCTTGTTTGTTTTGTTTCTTAAATACCACATAGGAGTGAAATCATATGATGTTTGTCTTTCTTTGATCAACTTATTTCACTTAGCATTACACTTTCTAGATCCATCCATGTGATTGCAAATGACAAGATTTCATTCTTTTTGATGGCTGAATAATATTCCATTGGATTTATCCAACACGTCTTCTTTATCCATGGACATTTAGGCTGCTTTCATATCTTCCCTATTGTAAATAACGCTACTATAAACATAGGGGTGCATGTATCCTTTTGAATTAGTGTTTTTGTATTCTTTCGGTAAATGCCCATTAATTAGTATGATTGCTGGATCAGAAGGTCATTATACTTTTAATTCTTTGAGGAGCCTCCATACAGTTTTCCATAGTGGCTATATGTGTTTGCATTCCTACCAACAGTGCACTAGCTTCCTGTTTCTCCACATCCTTGCCAACACCTGTTATTACTAGAGTTGTAAGTTTTAGTCATTCTAACATGTGTAAGGTGATATCTCACTGTAGTTTTTTTCACAATAAAACGCTATTTTATATTTGTTATAATGTGGTAATTTGTGGTTGCAAATTGTCTAGTATATTTGGAGGGACAGAGGTGGAGAGTGCTAGTTAGGTAACTAGGACTCCACAACAGTGAGTACATAAGAAAGTGGCTCCTTTACTTGTGAGTAAGAATGAGCTCACAAACTGTGACTACTTGCTCACCTGGTTTGCAGCTTCATCCAATTGCATTTATTTTTACTGATATTTCCTCATTTTCACTTTAAGGAGTCCTTGACATTTGTTTTAAATGCATTTAAAGCAATGCAGATTCACCCAGTTCCTACACCATTCACCCAGTTTCTACACCCCACCCCACCCCACATAGTTTCCTAAAAGGGTCAGAAGAATACGATGGTTAAGAACATAGACTCTGGAGTCAGAACGTCTCATTTTGAATTGTGACTCTAAGGACACAGTCATTTCCTAGCTGTGTTATGTGACTTTGGGCAAGTTATTTAACTTCTCTGGTCCCCACTTCTTCATATGTAAACTGGTATAATAATAGCACATAGATCATTGGTTACTTTGGAAATTGAATGAGTTAATGTATGGGAAGCTCTTAGAAAAATGCCTGCCTCCAAGTAGTGCTAGTTTTAAAAAGCAAAACAAAACAAATAAAACTAAAAAATAACTACACCAGTTACTCACATTAACTAAAACAATAGCAAATGTTGGTGCATGCATATTAATTTGCATATTAATTTACTAGAAACATTCTAGTAAATACTTGTGATCATGCAAATGGTTAGAAGCTGGCTCAGCTTTTTAGTCTCAGCGCACCCTCAACACTGATGATCAGAAGAACTCTAAGTCTGTGACATCTGAATCTGGGTCACTTCAGTTCCTTGCACAGGCCAAATTTGTTGGTTGTTCTTTGTTACAGCTGTGTAAGGAGCTGCAAATGTAAGTGCTGTCAGTCTTCCTACTCAAAGATGGGGATGATTTTTTATTTGTATGTAGACGTAGCACAATTTCTTTTAAGTGGGTTCATGAGGGAAAAAACCTTAGAACTTTCCCTTTTGTCTTTGGATGCCCTCCTTCTAGCAGAGCTTCTCTGGAAAACAAAAATAAAAACAACACTGTCTCTCTCACCAAATCTGGTCCACACGAGCCAGTGATTTAACCAGAATTCATCCTTGGGGAATCTCCACCTAGGTTTTATCCCCCATCCAAGCTTTGTCACAGAGACTCCATAACCACCCTCATCCTCATCTCTGTCTTAAAGAAAACCTATATTTGAACTTGAAACAGGTGAATGTTAGAGGTCAAACATACAGCTCTCTACCTCTGAAAAGCCTGCCTGCCTCTTGCTCTCCTCCCATACTTCCTGTGTCTGCATTTAGAGAAAATACGCCACTGATTCCAAAGAGATTTTGGGGAGAAAGGTCACCAGTAAAGAAGTGGACACCAAATAAAATATTTTTCATCATACTTGGAGGAAGGAGGTAAAGGTAGAGAAAAGCAAGAGCAACAAAGTAGTGGGGGAATGAAAACAAGAAAGGAATTCAAGAAAGAGAGGGAGGGTAGAGAAAAATGCCAGCTGCTTTTGTGGTTGGTGTCATGAGGAGGAAGCTGAACAAGGTAGGATTTAGGAGATGGTCCACTAGCCTTATTTAGGAAGTCAGGTAGGGAGAGTTACTAAAAAGCCTTAGTCTTCAGCACATTGAGGTGATAGCATGCTCAGTCAGACTAGGGGTGCAGCAGAGATATTAGGTTAACAGAAGATATGTCCCAAATTGTTGAGGCGGGCTCTGGATACATAAGTCCTTGTAGCCATTGGGCTGACCTTGGGCAAAGGTCAGCACCATGGATAGTCCCAAAAGGTGATTACTACATGGACCAGAAAGAAGCAAAATGAACCCTAGGTATTTGGAGATAGACTTAAGTGTGTGATTTTTGTTTTGTTTTTGTTTTGTTTTTGTTTTTTTTAGTTTTGCCCCTGTTTAAAAACCTTGTTCTGCCTATATTCAAAAACAGTGACAAAATATTTGTTGGGTGCCTACTGTGTGTCTGGCACACTTACTCGTCCCAGAGAATGACAAGGGAATAAGATAAAGTTCTCTGTCCCTAAGAAGTTTCCTACACCCTGGATAAACTAGAGATTTAAGCAACAACAATAATTATAGCTGAAATTTATTGATCAATTACTATGCACCAAACATATAATACTAACTGCCATAGATCAATTATTTTATTCTCTCAACAGCTTTATGTGAGAGGGGTTATTATTATTATTATTATTATTATTATTATTATTATTTTAGATGAGGACACTGAGACACACAAAATTTAAGAAACTTTCTTTATAAGAAATAAAGCCAGAATGTAAACCTAGACATTCTGACTCCAGTGTCCATTACCACACTCTATTGTCGACTCAACATTAATAAATGCCACCTGTGACAGAGATATACATAAAGTACAGGAGGAACATATGAGAGATGCACCTGAATCAAAACTGGGTTTGGGAACAGGGGGCACATTCTGGGAAGTCATCCAGCAGAGTTGGCATCCGACTTAAATTTTGAAGAAGTCAGTCATGGAGAATATATGGGAGAAGGCATGGCATGCTTAATCTAACGGTCACAGGCCTATTGACAGTATGAGGAGCCAATCCATTGTCCCCTCCATTCCTCAATTTCTCAACAGTGGGGAATGGACTCAAGGAACTAAATGAGGACCAAAGTGTGAGGTCTACCTAATTCCTTCCAAAGTACAAGACTCCCTAGTGGAGGTTTGGAAAATACAGAGAACAGAGAGATTGGGAGATGGGCCATTCCTTCTTTGCATCCTTGTACCTCAATCAGAAAAGAATTGAGATTTCAGTATAGATTCTGGACAAGACGGGTCATGAGGTAGAGATTCTGAGTATCTTTTCATGTGCTTATTGGCCATTTATGTAACTCCTTTGGAAAACTGTTGATTCAGATCCTTTGCCTGCTTTGTAATTGAGTTGTTTTATTGTTCAGTTGTAAGTGTTTTTTATATATTCTGAACACTAGACCCTTATCAGGGTCTTAAATAATTTTGTATGATAAAGAATTGTACCGACCTTTGTCTCTAGCTTCTGGGAGGCAACCTCTAGACTCTGGGAGTGTCCCAATGTCTTTATCACTCATGTTGGGCTCCTCAGACCACACCTGACAGTTTGAGTGAATGAGGTGACTCATGGTGCACTCTTTAAATTAAAATAATAGGAATCACTTTGATAGAAACCATTGGATCTGATATATCTGTTATTGGCTTAGTGAGTTATTCCTCTTTTGATTACACATTCAAGTTTAGATATATTTAAATGCAGCAATGGTCTGCAATTGGTAAACAAGGGAGGTTCATCACAGCCCCTCAAAGTAATGATAAACTGATTAAACAAGGAGGCCATTAGAATGAGGTGGTTCTAAATACTTAGCAGCTTCCATATGCAAAACAAAACCTAAGTCTATAAATGCCTCAAAAACCTAAGAAATTGAAACCTCAGGACAAGCAGTCACCAAGAGCCAACTGGTCTTTCCCAAATAAGGCAATGCTTAAGCTGTAGCCCATCACATAATTCCCTTGCTTTGTTTCCCCATCTTCCCTATAAAAGTCTCTCCCTTGTCTCCTGTCAGTGGAGCCCTCCTAACCACTTCCAGTGTGGCACTGCCAATTAAAATAGACTTTTGCTCAAAGAAACTCTTAAAATGTTTAATATGTCTCAGTTTATCTTTTAACAGCCCCCATTTTATGTCTCAGAAGCAGTTTTGGTCACCTCTCAGCCTTCTCAACCCAAGCAAAATAATTCAAACTCTGAAGGCTCTTTCAACTTCTTTAATAATTCTGATGCTTTTTTTGTTCAATGCTTAGATGATCATATCCTGTTAAATTATAAAGATAGGCTCTAAATTCATGTTATGTAGCAATTCCTTAGTATGGTATGTTAGGAGAGAGAAAATATGCCTTTTTTCTTAAGGAATATGTCAGTTGGAATATAGGTGCAATCAGGGCACCTGGGTGGTTCAGTCGGTTGAGTGTCCGACTTCAGCTCAGGTCATGATCTCACGGTCTGTGGGTTTGAGCCTCACATCAGGTTCTGGTGCTGACAGCTGGGAGCCTGAAGCCTATTTCTGATTCTGTGTCTCCCTCTCTCTCTGCCCCTCCCCTGCTTGCACTCTGCCTCTCACTCTCTCAAAAATAAATAAACATTAAAAAAAATTTTTTTTAGGTGCGATCAGCCAGTAGAAGAAGTAGAAAACACATGTTCTTTACTTTTTTTTTGGCCTCTTAGACAATATTCAACAGCAGTAAGTTGTCTCTATAAAAAATAAAACCTTTGTTTGCATGGAGAACAGGATGAGTTCACTGGGTGTAGAAGGACAGCATTTTCCACTTAACGCTGTCAGTTAGAGTTGTCCTCCTTGCCTGAAGTGTCCCCTTCCTTTTGGGTACCTGAGCCACACAATGATCTATTTTTCTTTAACAATGAGTCTTCTGGGTACAAAGGGAAAAACTGTCAGTTTGGACTGAAGCAGTTTAGACTGAAGATTGCAGTGGATCTTGTGAATTTGCCAGTACTTTGACTTTAATCCTTCTTTTCTCTCAAAACTAATGAAACTAAAGTAAAAATACAGCAACAAAACAGCCGAAGGAAAAGCCAGCCATTCACAGTTAACACTTCTGAGGGACTACACTATAGAACTGTAATAGTGGAGCAGAATTTAAAGTTTTTAAAGATCCTTTATTATTAATCTGGTTATTCCTGGGTTATTAACCAGTTATTCCCAGATAGTGGCTTTTATTCTGTTCATTATATTTGTGGTACTATCTATTTTTGTTTGCTTCTACAACCAATGTCTTCTTTTTTGTTGATTTCTTTATTGTGGTAAAATGTACTGAATATCTAATTAGGAAAATCAAGCTGTTTCCATTTTAGTATAATTGGAACCTGTATCAATGGAAGAATCTTAACTATGATTTGCGTTAAGACAAGTTCATATGAGGCATAATGGAGTAAACATACACATACTACTGATGATGATATAATTTAGTTGCTGTGCCTTTTATTCAACGTTTTTTTTTTTTTTTTTTTTTTTTTTTTTTTGGGACAGAGAGAGACAGAGCATGAACGGGGGAGGGGCAGAGAGAGAGGGAGACACAGAATCGGAAACAGGCTCCAGGCTCCGAGCCATCAGCCCAGAGCCTGACGCGGGGCTCGAACTCACAGACCGCGAGATCGTGACCTGGCTGAAGTCGGACGCTTAACCGACTGCGCCACCCAGGCGCCCCTGCTGTGCCTTTTAAAACATGGGTACAAAATAGTGTTTCGAGTCCTGGCTGAAGGACCTTATGCCCTCTCTCACTCCCCACTAACATTAGCTTCTATGGGTGTGTCAGCTTCCTACTGCAGGAGATGGAACAGCCCTTATTTTGTTGTGAGGTTTATAGCACTCAGTAGGATGCCTGCCATATAGGAGACACTCAAAAAATGGAGCTATTTCATGTTGATTGGAAAGAACAAATGTTTTGTTCATTTATTTATATGGCCTGATACAGAATTTTATCCAACATTTTGGATTCTGGACACCATTTCTTCCTATTTAAAAATTTTTAAAATGTTTTAATTTATTTTTGAGAGAGAGAAAGACAGAGGGTGAGTGGAGGGGCAGGGAGAGAGAGGGAGACACAGAGTCCGAAGCAGGCTCCAGGCTCTGAGCTGTCAGCACAGAGCCCAATGTGGGGCTCAAACTCACGAACTGTGAGATCATGACCTGAGCCAAAGTTGTATGCTCAACTGACTGAGCCACCCAGACACCCATATTTCTTATTTTTAATGTTTCCTAATGGTTACAACCTTCAGGTTTCCTAGACAACATCTTTTTTTTTTCCCTCAAGAGGTTCTTGACAACTGTATTGTAAGGAAAAGAAGATGTAACTTTGATGATTTACAGTGACATATCTAGGTTGTGCATTGGTCCAGTTTGCATAGAGAGAATAGCCTGCAAGTTCTCACATCGCAGCTTGTCTGTCATGGGGCTGCCCAGTGCCTGCGTTTTCCCACTTCTGACTTAGGTTGAAAAGTCTAAGCATTACCAGACCCCAAACTATAACAGGCCTGGAGGGGTGATGGTGCTTGGGCCCCTTTGCTAGAAGGTGAAAAAGGAGGAGACTTTCAACCTGCTGGGAAACAGGTGATGAATAACAGCAGAGTAAAGGGTCAACCCACAAACATCTATTTTATGTAAGGTGCTGGTGCTGGCTGCTTTGGGAACTACAAAAGAAAAAGATAATGTCCTGCCCTTCAAGGAATCAGTCAACAGGATATCAAGGATCAGTTACATGAATTAAATCGAAGCCAGAGTTAAGTCTCAACACTAAAGATCCCAGTAGGCAGCCTCTGAATACAGCTGATTGATGTGGGTACTGCTAGGGGGATCCAGAGGAAAAAGAGAGAACTGTGGGCGGAGGGCTTGGCAAAGGCTTCCCAGAGGGGGTGGAATTGGACAGATGGTAGAGTCCAAACCTGAGGAGAGCAATGGCATGAGAAAAGGGTGCCAAGGAGTGTTTGGGTAAAGATATCAGAAGCTTTGTGAGAGGAATCAGTGTGGTAGGAGGCTATAGAGATGCTAGGAGCACTTGGCTTTGTTTGTAAAAGTCAGGGGACCTCAGTTTCCTCATCTTCCTGAGAGGATGGAGCATGTGCTCCTTACAGTTCCGACCTTTTATGATCCTGATCCTGAGTACTGACCTGAGGGCAACAACCTACTTAACAAAAAAGGCGTCTATTGGCTCATGTAGACCAGAAAGATGGGTGTGGATTTAGCAAGGCTTTGCCAGTACTTACTCCCCCGCCTGTCCCTCCTCCTTGAAAGACACAAAGGATGCAGTGGCAAGACTGTGGGCTCCTCCCACACTGCCAGGGCTCACTTGGAACTCTTCCTGTTACTAGCTGCACCTCAGTTTTATTCTGCAACAAATGAGGACAGCAACAGCAGCACCCACCTGTCAGGATTCTTGTGTGGAACTGCTTAGAACAGTGCCTGGTGCATAGAGCAAGGGCTTAATAAATCCTAGATATTAGTCTTATCTCTGCTTGGCTGACTCCCTCTGGCTCCAACTACATAGAGGCTTCTGCTCTACAGAGGAGGGTGTGGCTGCTGACTCCACACCCCATCTTTGTGACCCAGTCTTACAGCTAGGAGGTGAGGACACTAGGATTGGCTGCCCTGGAATCATGAGGGGACCCAGAGAGGAAGGAGCCTGTGGTGGTTCAAAATAGAGTGTTACGTAGACAAAGAGTGATTCACTACACGCACATCTGATCTCACAATCAAGTGCATGGAGAAGCAAAGCACATAATCTACATTTGGGGGTGAAGGAACCAAGGTACGAAAAACTTACGAGGTTCATAGGAAAGTGACAGAGCCAGGAATCCACCCAGGCCTGTAGCTCCGCATAAGCAAATCTCAAAATACTTTGTTACCATAAAATAAAGGCTGCCTTCTATTTCCTCTGCCTTTCCTATGGCCTTATTTTCAATAAGAATGGAGGTTGCTTCAGCTTCAATACAAGTATTTACTGAGCACCTACTGCATACAGAGTGCCAAGCACTGGGAGAGAAATCGAAACAGGAAGATGAGTGAAGCATGGCTCTTAGACATGCAACGTTCCTAAATACAGTGTAGAAGACAGCACACCCAAATGTGCTTGCCTACAGGGTAGCTTGTAAAAAGAACAGATCAGTGGATCCAAAGATTTTTTTTTAATGGAAGTTGGAAAATTGAGGACAGTTTGGTGGTCAGTTCTTTATTTTGCTAAGGATATATATATTTTTTTAAACCTGCTGTCAACAGCCACTATCATTTTATATAAAACGGATGCATAAATTCCTAAAAAATGAAGGGCAAAATTTTCAGAATTAAATTTTAATAAATACAATTGTATTACAAACTTTCTACATTCTTCTTATTTTTCTCATTCCACAGAGGATCAGTGGAAGTTTTTATAAACCAATGTTTTGAGAATCATGGTCTAAATGAATTCCTAAATGTCATTGGTGCCAGATGACATATGGGCACATTTTGGTATTTTTGAAATAAAAGCCTGCTAGAATATGAGGAAGTGCTATTGTTTTATTTCATTGCCCAAGTGGGGCCCTGGCAGTTGTTCTAATGACACTATTCCAGGGGTCCAGGCCTCAGTGGGCAATGGCTCTTTGGATGAGCTTGGTATGGTGCCCCTGGTAGAACTGGATATGCTGTATGAAGAGGTTTAGCTGCTTCCTGGTGGGTCAGTCCAGTTAACCAGAGGAAGTGCCTTTGATAAAGGACATTGAAAAATAATATTTTTTCTTTTTCTTGACTGTTGTGACAGTTTAGAATGGAAAACGCTCAAGGGATAATGTTACTATGTCATGTAGATAAGTTACTAATAAAGTTCCAAGGGGGTATAAATGGAAATCCAAAATTCCCAATGGCTCAACATCTATGTTCAACTCTGCCGATCCGAATCAGCAAAACTCTCTTTCCAAATACACTGAAGTCTGCCCTGTGTGTCCCTGTATAAGTAGTTTTTTCCACATCTTGATTTCAAGGCAATTTCAATATTAATTTTTTATTATTAAAAAAAAGCATATTCTTTGCCATTAAGATGATTGAATAGGGGTGCCTGGGTGGCTCAGTCAGTTAAGCGCCCTACTTTGGTTCAGGTCATGATCTCGTGGTTCGTGAGTTCGAGCCCCAAGTCAGGCTCTGTGCTGACAGCTCAGAGCCTGGAGCCTGCTTTGGATTCTGTCTCCCTCTTTCTCTGCCCCTCCCCCACTCACTCTCTTTCTCTTTCTCCGTCTCTCTCTCAAAAATAAACATTAAAAAAAATTAAAAGCAAAGACAATTGAATATACTGTTAAAGTTCCTGTGATCTTTCAAGTTTATTCCTGCAGTAATCTGAGAAGCTATAGTAACAATACAGGAAATTAAACCAAAAGATCATAAGCTGAATTCAGTTCTTTAATTTAAAAAATGTTATTACCAAAGTAAGGGTGGGGGTTATCATCAGATTTGGGGCGATTTCTTAGTTTTCCTCAGATGCCACTTAAAAATGAAGTTTAAAGTATCCCCAGGATACTTTGTCTTCCATTAAGGCGATCTATAATCCACTTTCCTTGGTCTCTTTCGTGATTACAGTGCTTGCTGTTTGTATTTGAGCTGAAAATAACACAACATAGATGTACTCTAGGAGTGGAAGCCTGGTATGCATACCAACGGGAGCTAATTTTGTCACAAATAATGATCACAGCGGTAGATATTAGCAACTATGCCACCATACAAGTCATAAAAATAATCTCATTGACAGTTAACTTCACACACTCAAGGAAACAAAGGCAAATAAAAGTAATCAAAATGCGTATGTAACACAGTGTAAAAGATCTCAGGCTTGACTTCTGAAGTTATTTCTCTTACTAGCTCAGAGTATATGGATTTTTGAAGTTTTCTTTCTAATGTTTCTGGGTCACGTTGCCTTCTTTTTAAATTGATTTGTTTTTTATTTTTTTAAACACATTTTTTTAATGTTTTATTTTATTTTCGAGAGAGAGCGTGAGCAGGGGAGGGCAGAGAGAGAGGAAGACACAGAATCAGAAGCAGGCTCCAGACACTGAGCGTGTCTGCACAGAGCCGGATGTGGGGCTCGAACCCACGAACCGTGAGATCATGACCTGAGCCGGAGTCGGACGCCCAGCCAACTGAGCCACCCAGGTGCCCCTGTTTTTGATTTTTTAAAAGCACCTTTTGAGGTATATGTGACACACCAAAGGCTGTAATTAATGTAACTTGATGAGTTTTGAGATAAGTATACATCCACAGAACCATCACCACAATTTATGCCATGAACATTTCCATCACCTCCAAAAGTTTTCTCTCACTCTCTTTATTAGTTATTATTATTATCATTATTATTTAGTGATAAGAATGCAACATAAGATCTACCCTTTTACCAAAATGTTAAGTATGCAATATGGTATTATTAAGATATCATAGACACTGTGATGTCCAGCAGATCTCTAGAACTTACTCATTTTGTATAACTGAAACTTGTGCCCTTTGACCACTATTTACCTATTTCTCCTGCCCCCTCTACCCCTGGAAACCACTATTCTACTCTCTGCTTCTGTGAGTTTGTTTTAGTTTCCTCATATAAATTGCATCATCTGGCATTTGTTCATCTGTGTCTAGCTTATTTCACTTAGCATAATGTCCTCCAGATTCATCCATGTTGTTCCAAATGGCAAGATTTTCTTTTCTTTTTTCTTTTTTTTTTTTAAAGCTGAATAATATTCTGTTGTGGGCATGTCCAACATTTTCTTTATCCATTCATCTGTGGATGGGCAATTAGGTTGTTTAGCTGTTGTGAATAATGCTTCAGTGAACATGGGAATGCAGATATTTCTTCAAGATCCTGATTTCCTTTCGATATATACTCTGACTTGTGACTGCTGGATCATGTGGCAGTTCTGTTTTTAATTTTTTGAGGGACTTCCATGCTACTTTATATAGTGGCACAGGTCATTAGTGAAATATTCAAAACATGTCCCCTAAGATCAGGAACAAGGCAAAGATAACCACTCTCCATCTTCTATTCAATATTTTACTGAAGTTTTAGCTGGTATGAACCATGAAGTTTGGACAGAAAGAAAAAATGTCTCTGTTTGCAGGGAACAAGACTATCTTCATAGAAATCCTATGGAATCTGTAGTGCAACTGTGAAAACTAGAAGTGGAGTTAGGAATTTTTCAAGATACAGTTTTCACACACATAATTCACTTTAATTTCTATACACAGCAGAAAAAACAACATGTAATTTAAGAAAAACATATTTTAGCTTTTTAAAAATCCATACAATAGATATGAATAAATTTAAGAAAAAAATGTGACATAATTGTACATTGGAAACTACATAATGCTGCTGAAAGCAGTTTTTCTGTGTGTGTGTTACAAATACAACATTATTTATATACGAAAGTGGTATCCTACCGTACATGCAAATTCGTAGCATCCTTTCTCTGAAAATGAATACATTAAGGACACGTGTTGACATTCTTAATTATTATTTTCAAACTGTAAAAAAAAAAAACAACAAAAAAACTCTGGAGCTTGGAAAATTTCAAGCCTGTATAACAAGAAACACAATACCATCATAAACCTTCATGCACCCGTCACCCAGATTCAACATTTTGGGTTCATCTGCCACTCTCTTGCCTTCCATGGAGGTATTTTTCTTTTAATGTAGTACAGTTGATATACAATATTCTATTAGTTCCAGGTGTATAACATAGTGATTCAACAATTGTATACATTATGAAATGCTCACCGTGATAAATATAGTTACCATCTGTCACCAAAGTTATTATAATGTTATTGACTATATTCCCTATTCTGTACTTTGCATCCCATTACTTATTAATTTTAGGCGAAACACACCGCCTTCTTTTCAGAAACATTTTTTTTCTTTTATTTTAGAGAGAGAAAGCACGAGTTGGGGAGAGGGGCAGAGAGAGAGAGAGAATCTTCAAAGTGTGGAGCCTGTTGCGGGACTCAATCCCATGACCCTGGGATCATGATCTGAGCCAAAATCAAGAATCAGATGCTCAACCAACTGGGCTACCCAGGTGCGCCAACCCATTGCCATCTTAATAGAAGTATCACAGAATTTTTCAAATGGGTCTACACCTAGAGATTGCTGCTACAAAGAGACCAGTTTTATAAAAAGAATGTGCATTTCAGGGCTAATTTCACACTTGACTCCAGAAAAGGAGAGCAGAACTGTAATTTGAACAAAATACAACTATTGAATGCTACAAGAGAAAATGAAACATACTCCTATACCAACTGCCAGGCAATGTTCCTGCCTCCAAAGTACAGCCTGGGGCAATGCCAGATGGTCCTTCCCAGGAAATTGAGCTTGTCTTCCACATAGGAAATCTGAATGACTCTATCCCACAGGAAATGCTTTATTATCCATTACCATGAACATTGTGAGAAATTAAAAAAAAAAAAAAAAAACGAGGACAGCAATAGCTGAAGATTGATCAAAGAAAAAGAGGCTGTTAAATAATTGAGACTTCTGATTTCTTGGCATTTTGGCTAGAACCAGGGGATTGTGGCCTTAAAATAATGCGGTAGAATTATTATCGGGGTAGACAGAGCAATAATAGCTAAAAAATGAATATATACTATGTACCTAACACTGTGCTAAAAGTGCACAAATATTACTCTTTACAACAATTCCCTGAAATTAGTGTCATTATTATTATGATCATCTAGCATCCCCGTTTTTAGATGTGGAGATCAATGAACACATTTCCACTGGATTCTGGGATGCCAGCTCATAGAGTTGCCTAAATTCTTACTTTTGATAAATGGCAGGACCACAGTTTGAACCCTGATCAATTTGACTTTAGAGTCTGAGACTGATATTATGTTTAACAGTGTCATGACCAGGTCCAGCATTTATATAAAATAATACTGCTTCAGACATGCTATTCTTTTGAGTGTTAGGAGGCTCCATTATGCTTTCCCTCGCTCCGGTAACATTTGTTGGGGAGCTTTTCCACCTTGCTCTTTGCTCCCCATACCTTTACTGAGGTGTTTCATCCAGTCTTATCTTCTTCAGTTCAAATTACACATGTTTTGGTCTTTGCTAACAACAGGATTATGTTTATCGATCGTTTTTAAAAATGGCTTCAGTGGTGACCTTTCTCCTCTGCTGAAAGGGCCTTTTAGTTTTCATGCTGCTACAGGTGAGCCACACCTAAGCTTAGGGGAAAACAAAAAACAAAAAAACCTAAAGTAAGCCAAACTCTACAGATTCTAATATTATTTGGACAATTGAATTCCTATATAAATTCTGAGAGATGATAGGCGGGGTCAGACTTATAATATTGCTCAATATAGGGCCTGGAATCTGCAGTAGAGGTGTGAACATGGATTCATTCCAGCCACCTCTGCTTTCCCTTGAAACTTTCCCTAGCAAGGCTCCTCCCCTGCAATGTCCACAGTGCTCTAGAGTTAAATACAAGGATGAGGGGGCGTCTGGGTGGCTCAGTCAGTTAAGCGTCCGGCTTTGGCTCAGGTCATGATCTCACAGTTCGTGGGTTCGAGCCTCTCGTCGGGCTCTGTGCTGACAGCTTATGGCCTGGAGTCTGCTTGGGATTCTGTGTCTCCCTCTCTCTCTGCCCCTCCTCTGCGCACGCTCTGTCTTCCTCTCTCTCAAAAATAAATAAACTTAAAAAAAAAAAACAAGAATGAAAAGATATCATTAATTATAGCCAACATGCCTACTGCGCTTAGTGTGCCATTTGTAAGTGTAAGTTATCTTTACCCTTTCAAGAAAGTCCTATGATTCTGAGCAGTTGAGTAATTCCTTTGGGTCACAGGCAGCAAGTGACAGAGTTGTGGGATTTAAATTTTGAACCTGAATACAAGTTGAGTTTGTCTGGGTTTGTGTTTGTTTTATTTCTTTTTTGCCAGAATCCATGTGTCTAAAAGTTATCAAACACTGTCTGCCTGGGCCAAGGCCCTTTGCAACACCTTACAGGGAAGATGGATCAATCAGTTAGGATCGCTCTTCAGAAAGGTCGCAATCTTAGGCGCGCCTGGGTGGCTCAGTCAGCTAAGCGGCTGACTTTGGCTCAGGTCACGATCTCACGGTTTGTGAGTTCGAGCCCTGCGTCAGGCTCTGTGCTGATGGCTCTGAGGCTGGAGCCTGCTTCAGATTCTGTGTCTCCCTCTCTCTCTACCCCTCCCCACCTAGTGCTCTGTCCCTCTCTATCTCTCAAAAATAATAAATGTAAAAAAAAAAAAAAAGGTCGCAATCTGACTAGTAAGATAAAATATAAGTATATGAAAGTTTATTGACCACAAAAAAGTTAAGTCCTATTTCAAGAGGTGTTTCTTGGAATACAAAATTGGTTGTCTTACTAATCCTAATTGCCACTCGGACTTCAGAGGAGGTTGAAGGGTCCCAGGCTCAGGGTACAGGTGGGGTGTAGTCACCTCTGCAGAAAAGATTGGATTTCCCAGAGTTGTCAGATGGTGGGGCTTTCTAGGTGAGAGCAGGGACCAGACCCAGGGGTAGGGTAGGTGAGTACTAGAATTTAATACTGCACTCCACCTCTTTTTCCCCTTCCCCTCTCCAGTTGTTACTCCTTTTGATCCAGGGCTTTCCTGCTGCAGTTTCTCTTATTAAGAAGGAATATAAGCTTAGTGGCACCTGGGTGGCTCACTCTTGATTTCAGCTCAGGTCTTGATCTCAGGGTCAGGAGTTCAAGCCCAGCATTGGGCTCCATGCTTAAAAAAAAAAAAAAAAAAAGGAATACAAGGGGCACCTGCATGGCTCATTCAGTTAGGCATCTGACTTAGGCTCAGGTCATGATCTCAAGATTCTTGAGTTCGAGCCCCCCATCAGGCTCTTTACTGTCAGCACAGAACCCAATTTGGATCCTGTCTCCCTCTCTCTCTGCCCCTCCCCTGCTCATGTGCATTCTCTCTCTCTCTCAAAAATAAACATTAAAAAAAAGGAATACGAGCTAAGAAATCCATTCATAGAAAGATGTGTACCCTTAGTAGGAGTATTTGCATTTTTACAAAGTACACAGGGGCACAGTAATGATAAAGTGATGACTCACTCACTGATGGTGGAATTTCTCTTGCTCAGTGTCCCTCAGAGGCCTACCCTGCCCGTGTGCGCTGCCACTTCTGGATTTTGTGTTGAACCAGTGAGCGTCACTCTGTCCCTCACAGCATTTTCTGGTTCAGATGTTTTTTCTTAGCCCCTGCCAGGGCTGGAGCACCAAAGTCCACCTCTGGTGGATCAACCCAGAGCGCGTGTTTTGCTAGTGGTGGTGACTGATGTCTTTTTCAAATATTAAGTACACACACATTGTTATTCTTTGTATATTTTTTCAAAACTTTTACCAAATCCTGAGCAAAAAATAATAATCCACATTTTAAAATTATCTTCTCATACTACTTGAGAGCTGAGTAGCAGTTCCAGAATCTCATTTTATTTGCCTCAGGCAAGCATATGCTCCTCTATATGTGTTTTTGACTGACACATTTACTGCTTCAGACTATGACAATTTTACCATTTAAAATAAACTATGGAAATTTAACTGCATAAGGGTTTGATGATAACCTCCAGCATGGTAAGCCTTAGGTCATCCGGTAATTGTTACTTCTACCCTCATGTATTCAGATGGACTTGAACTTTAAATGGGCTTGAAACAAATGGGCTTTGTTTTGGGAACAAAGAAGTCAGGCACAGACACCAGGGTTAGGGATATCAAGCATCCCATTTCTTGGGCACTTTGGGGTTTCCCAGGATGGAGGATTTCCAATGCTAAACCCAGGAGAGTCCTGGGCAAACTGGGACAAGGTGGTCACCCTATGAAGACAAGTCGCAGGGCAGACGTGAGGCTCTGAGTCTCACAGGCAGTGTGCTGTGGTGGGCCAGGCTGCCAGCCACATGGAGAGCAGCTCTCTGCATGTGGAGGTCGATGCCCAGAAGGAAAGTGCCTCTCGGATGGGCTGTCCATGGCTGTGTGAGGTTAGCTTTTTGGCCCACAGAGCTGTGGGTATGGGTGAAATAACCCAATAGAAGTGGTAGAGAAGACGAATAGGAAAAGAGAGGGTGAGGAGTGTGAGCACAGCAGTGGTTATAGGCAACCTGCAGTGGACCCTGGCCAGAGAGGAGAGAAAATGAAGAGGAACACAGCAAGCTGTTCTAATATGTGGGGCCCACATGAGATGAATGGTTTTGTGCAGCTCAGGGAGATGTGCTTCAAAGGCACAGACCAGGACTTCTTAGCCCTAGCCAGCCATTAGAACTACTTGGGCACTTTTGAAAATGCAGATATCTGGGCTATACCCCAGGCTAATTTGAATTAGAATTTCTGGGGGTGGGCACTATCTCTGGTCTTTTTTAAAAGCTCCTACATGATCCCAATATGCAGATAAGATTGAAAACCTTTGATCTTGCATACCTGAGTGTCCCTGTGTGTGTGTTCTGTGTATTAGGGAAGGCATTTTGATTTCAGTCAACCCAAAGGATATCCCTGTGCACTTCCAATGATACCTGGGCCAGTTTACCTAGCTGTGTGTGTGTGTGTGTGTGTGTGTGTGTGTGAGTATATCTAGGCACCAACAGTCAGAGATGGTAAGTAAGGAACATGTCCATTAATATTTAGACTACCTATCATTCTTCCCTGCCCCCATCTGGTTTACTGTAGAAACTTCCCCTCCTTAAAATGTTTCCTTATTATTGCTAGGAGGCCACTCTGAGAGTTCACACAGAGGTCTGCACATGGTGTCTTCCTCCAGCCTCCTCATTGGGTTACCAGCCCAGGCCTTTGGTCTGTTATCCCCGTGAAGCTGAAACCACCTTCTTGCAATTCTGGCCAGTGGGAATGGACGTTGGCAGGGGCAAGCTCGCCTTTGCCAGTCGATTACAAGCATGGAATAGATCTTTCTGTAGCTTTCCTCAGAACAACAGAGAACTGGAGGTGGGCGGGGGAGAGGAAGCAGAAGACAGAGAATGCAGATGTTAACCTGGAGACTAACTCAGGAGTTCCCTGGTACAGAAGGAGTTTCTCTTTCCTTTCAATCCAAGTTTTCCCTCTCTGGCTGTCATTTCTTATGACATCAACCTCCTCTCAGGATGATTCTGTGGAAGGTAGATTTGCTCTTATTTGTGGAAAAAACCGTGTCCTGCCCCAAGGGCTTGCTTTAAGACTCTACTGGGACTTAAAGTCAACATGAGCTATCTGTGGTCTTCAGTGTAAAATAGCACACCTCGGGTAGGTAGGACATCAATACTCCAAGCCACGGTGAGTGCCGGCTGAGCTTGGTACGACTCCTTTTCAGTCACTTCTACATGAGGGCTAGAGTTCCTACAAAAAAAAAAAAGTTTCCTTTGTAGAAATCCCAGTAACATGAACTCTTCCTCATCTCTGAGCAACTGTCAATTAACTTCTCAAGAGCAAAGACAGAACTTCAACTTCTTACCTTAAACAACTAAAACATAGGACAAAATATACAAAACAGTGGTTTGCAGACATGGGACAATTGGCAGTAAAGGACTGTGATTCTTAAGTGAAGGAAGTAAACGAGATGAGCCCTACAAGTGCCTCACCTTGCAGCCTAGAGAGTAGCCAGGCTACAGCACTGCGAGTGAGAACCCAGAGGAAGCCTGCTGGTCTCAATGACTTGAAGAGACAAGATTTAGAGTTCAGAAAAGCAGCGGCTAGAAAACACTGGACAGACTGCTAGGCGGGAGACAGTTGCTTAAAGAGAGAGCTCTGAATCTGCAGAAGGTTCCCCTCCAGTATTCAGCTGTGTCCTGACTAGTTCATACATGAGAGAATATGACTTGTAAGGGTTAAATTGTAGTGTAGAGCTAATGCTTAGCTTGAAAAATAACAGCTTTGTGTTGACACTGAAGGTTAAGAGATAACAGCCTTGCTTTGCTCTGGTAAACTACGCCTCATACCCTTGTAAATTAGGCTTCACCAATTAAGGAAACAAAAGTTCAAAGAAAAGAGCATCAGAGGCAGGGTCAAGGAGATCCACTGGTTGCAACTCAGAGGCAGAAAGTCTAAAGTAAACACCTCATTAGGCAACTGTTTCTAACTCATCTGGAACCTGTTTCTTTGTTCTGTTCCCAGGTGATGATAAAACGATGTGATCGGTTATAAAAACTCTGTCCCCCGGCTGTTCGGGGCCGCACTCTTATCAAGAGTGTTGGTCCCGATCGGTCGGCCTTGCCTCTCATTGTAATAAACTTTGTTGTGACTCACTGGTGCCCGTAGCATTCTGTTTCAGGAGTCGTGTGGATGCAACAGACTAAGGTCAGAAAAAGAACCTCCAGAAAGAAGCAGGAGGAAAAATCCCCAGAGCTTACACCACTTCTTAGAAGTCAGAATGGAAACGTCTCCTAACTCATGGGGTATGAAGTAGAGTGCTCAGATGGGTAGGCCATATTAACCTACAATAAAAGCTGTTCTGGGCCCACCTAAAAAAGCTTAAAAGCAAGTCTCACATGGATCAAACATTTTCAATTTACTTAACTGGGTTCCAGAACAGAGTAAAAAATACTTAAAGGGATATATTATAATACACAAACAAACAAGACCAATAGAACTCAAAAGGTAAAATTCACAATATCTGGCATCTAACCAAAAATGGCAGAGTAGCAGGCAAAAGTGGCTCATAGGAAGGAGAATATGCAAGCAGTAAGAGCAGAGCCAGAAATGACATAAATGACAAAATTAGTAGAGCAGGACATTAAAACAGCTATTATAAACATACCCCATATGCTCAAGAGGTAGAAGAAAGCATGAGAATGATGAAGAGGAAAATGGAAGACAAAAAGACCCAAATCAAACTTTAGAGATGAAATATATAGTGTTTGAGATTTAAAAAATACACTGAATGGGATAAATAGTAGATAATACACCATGATGAAGTAGAGTTTATGCCAGGAATGCAAGGAGATGTTTTAATGTTTATTTAAAAATTTAAAAATCAACTATTTCTTCACCAAATTGAACAACTAAAAAAGAAAAACCCTATGAATATCAGAAAAAGCATCTGTCAAAATTCTGCATTCGAACATGGTTTTCTAAAAAAAAAACAAAAAAAACCAAACTCGCAGCAAACCAGGAATCACTGGAAACTTCTTCAGCCTGATTAAGGGCATCTATTAAAAATCTACAGCTAAAATCATACTTAATGGTGAAAAGACTGAATTATTTCCTTCTAAGATCAGGAACCATCAAGGATGTGCACTTTCACTACATCTATTTAACATTGTCTTTTAGAGGCCCTAGCCAGGGCAAAAGACAAGAAATGGAAATTAAAGACATACTGATATAAAAGGGAAAAATTAAACTATGTTTATTAACAGACAGCATTGTCTCTGTAGAAAATCCTAAACTGTGAAAAGGTTACAAAACCTTGTAAGTGAATATAGCAAGGTTGTAGGATATAAGATCAGTATATCGGGGCTCCTGGCTGGCTCAGTCAGAAGACAAGTGACTCTTGATCTCAGGGTCATGAGTTTGAGCCCCACATTGGATGCAGAGATTACTAAAAAAAAAAAACCCAGTATATGAAAATCAATTTTATTTCTATATAACTATCATTGAACAACCAGAAAATAAATTAGAATGTGATTTATTATTTGTTGTGCACTGAATGCTTGTGTCTCCCCAGAATTCATGTGTTGAAATTTAACCTCCAATGGGATGGTATTTGGAGGTGGGGCCTTTGGGAGGTTATTAGGTTGTGGAGGTAGAACTCTCATGAATGAGATTTGTGTACTAATAAGGTGATAAAGGGACCAGGGCTGGAGTGCTCTCTCTCTTGCTCTCTCTCTGTGCAATGTGAGGATACAAGAAGTCAGTCAACTGGAATTGGGGAGAGGGCTTTCACCCAACCATGCTGACACCATGACACTGGACTTTTAGCTTCCACAACTGTGAGAAATAAACTTTTTTGTTTGTTGATAAACCACTCAGTTTATGGTATTTTGTTAGAGCAGCCTGAGATAAGACACCATTGCATCAAATAATATGAAATACTTAGAGATAAATTATATGAGTTGTGCAAGGCCCATGCGCTGAAAACTAACAAAACACTGCTGAGAGAAATTAAAGAAGACCTAAACAAAAGGAGATATATACCAAGTTCATGGATTGGAGGGCTCAACATTGTTAAGATAACAGTTCATCCCAACGTGGCCTACAGATTCAACCCAATTCCCATGTAATTCCAGCAAGACTTTTTTTTGTAGAAATGTATAAGCTGAATCTAAAATTTACAAAAAATTACAAAAGATTTAGAATAATCAAAACAATTTTGAAAATTAAGAAACAAGGTGAAAATCCTAAATGACTTGATTTTAAGTTTTTAGAAAGTTAAAATAATCTAAACAGTGTGAGATTGGTGTAAAGATATACATCAATGTAGATTTGTATATATATATAAAGCTATACATCAATGGAACAGGATAGAGTCCAGAAATAGACTCACATATGTATAGCCAATTGATTTTTAACAAGGATGCCAAGGCAATTCCATAGGGAAAGAATATTTTTTTTAAGAAATGGTGCTAGAACAGTTGGATAGCCATATGCAAAAATATGAACCACAACTCATACCCTATACCATTGGATTAGGATAGTGTAAACGGATAGGGCTAAATGTAAGAACTAACACCAGAAAAATTCTAAAAGAAAACACAAGAGAAAATCTTAATGTCCTTGGATCAATCCAAAAGACAACCCAGATGTTCATCTACAGAAAAATGGATAAACAAATGTGTTTACCCACTGTTTATCCCCTCAGTGCTATTATTAAAATACTATTCAGCAATGAAAAGGAACAAGCTATTGATAACACTCATCAAAATAGATGAATCCAAAATCATTATGCGAAGTGAAAGATGCTAGATAAAAAGAGTACATCAGTACATTTATATAGGCTTCTAGGAAAAGCAAACTGACTCACAGTGACAAAATGGACGAGTGGTTGTATGGGGGTAGGAGGGCAAGGAGAAATAGGAGGGGAGGGATTTCAAAGAGGAATGAGGAGACTCCAAAGGGAGATAGAGATGTTTGCTATATTGACTGTGGCCATAGTTCATGGGTATACAAATATGTCAAAACTTATCAAATAGTGTTCTTTAAATCTGTGCAGTTAATTGTAAGTCAATCATAATCACAATAAGCCTGGTGTTTTTTTTTTTTTTAATTTTTTTTTTCTTTCAACATTTTTTATTTATTTTTGGGACAGAGAGAGACAGAGCATGAACGGGGGAGGGGCAGAGAGAGAGGGAGACACAGAATCGGAAACAGGCTCCAGGCTCCGAGCCATCAGCCCAGAGCCTGACGCGGGGCTCGAACTCACGGACCGCGAGATCGTGACCTGGCTGAAGTCGGACGCTTAACCGACTACGCCACCCAGGCGCCCCACAATAAGCCTGGTTTTAAAAAGTACAAAGAACAGTTTGTAGTATAGTGTGCAGTTTAAATCCATGGAGAAGTGTAACAGTCAGGAAATTAACACTAGAAAATGTAATAAGAAACCCAGTATCTCAGGGATTTAACACCACAAAAGTTTATGTTTTGCTTATGTTATATCATCACTTGGGTTATACTCCCCCTGGCACTCAGCCAGCCAATGACTCCAGGACCTTGGCTGCTCCTGTCTTGTAGCTCTGCTGACTTCAACATGTGGTCTTTACTCTTACCAACTATAAGGAGAAAGAGCAGAGATGATCATGACCAGACCTACAAGGAGGTGCCCTTCAGCTCCTTGCTCATCATCCCTTAGGCCAAAACCTAAGGGTCTTTTCCATGCTAGGAAGTCTTCTCCATGTTAGGAAGTCTTCTCCATGCTAGGAAGAAGGACTAGTGCTTTCATCTATACATCTAGCCAGTTCCTGCCAGAAGAAAAAGAGATGTCAGAGTAGTTATGCACACAATAATGTGTATTACGAAAAAATACTGAGCTTCTGAGCCAAAATACTTGCATTCAGATCCTTTCAGTTTTCTCCCAGAGTGAAAAGGTATTTGCTTTATATTTCTGAACTAAGGGCACCTATTCCAGGAGTTCTCTTGAAGGAACAGTTTCTGCGCCTAAACAGAATCCAAGTCTCTAACTCCTAGGAGGCAGAAAATTGGTATGGTCTTCACATCACTCCCACAGCCTCCCCTACTCCTTTTCTACTTCTGCCCCCAAGGTATACAGCTTGCGCCTACACCATCTGCAACTATAGCACGTCTAGAATGATGTTACAGAGCTACCAAGAAATTTGCTCAGGGGCTTTTGTGCAGTTCAGCAGGATAAAGGGATTCGTTGCCTAAGCAGTCATTTAGCTTCATTGTGTGACCATTTGGACAGGCAGTAACAATTGCAAGATGTGGACTCAAGGGCTTATACCACCAGTTGTGGGAACTTGACAAGCTCACTCGCTCTTTCCTCAAATACTTTCTTCATTTGGCTTCTGGGACACCACACTCTGCAGGCCCTCCCTCCCTGCCTGCTGTTTGTTCACTTTTTTTTTTTCCTGCTGTCCTCCTCCTCTTCCTAATCTCTGAATGGTAGTTTGCTCCCAGGGCCCTCTCCTGGAGTGTCATCACATGTATGATTTAGAGACTTTGAAAAGCTATAGAATACATTCTACATTTGTGGAAATCAGCTCCCTGCCTCCCAAACTGAATAGTTTTTGGACATCAGATAAAAATTGTCCTCCCTCTTTCCCTTTTTTTGCCAAATTATCTGGATAACTTCTCCCTCTACAAATAATAGAGGAAGGGAACTTATTCCAGATATGGCAGTTAATTGCTAATTTTTTTCTTATACCTTGCCTAGAAAAGGCAAAAAAAAAAAAAAAAAGACCCTTTCACTGTCATCAGTGAGAAATGCTTTGTTGCCCTTGAAAATCAACTTAAACTGACCTTTTCGGGGAAAGAGTCCATAAAATGCAAGAGGGAAAAACAATGAATTCACAGAAGAGCTTTGCTCCCACCCACTTGGAACATAGTCCCTTTAGCCAACCTGTTTGATCAGCTGGGGAAAAAGCATCCTCATTTACATAACCTCCTGACCCTTGGTGTTTCAAGATGGCATCATTCCAGGGAAGCAGTTTCCTTATGAATGAAGGAGGCTAAAGGCCCACCAATGCCCATCAGACCCCACAGGATACTTCTTCTCTAGATTGTCCTGGGATTTCTGGTTGTTTCCATTCAGTCTTGCAAAATGATCTAATATTTGCAAATGTGTGTGCCCTCTAACAATTCAGTGGCCAAATAGTATATTAATTTAGGAAATAGTTACTGTAATAACTTTTTGTAATAATGACTTGTGTGCCAGGTGCATATAAGCTCTCCTACTGGGTGCTTCTGGGATTATAGCCCTGTCTTGAAGAAGCAGATAGGCAAGTGAGAAACATCTAAACATTAATTCCTATTCCTAATAGACTGAGCACACCAGGACTAGAGCACTGTCTTTTCTCTGTATCTTCTACATCACCTAAGTTTGAGGACAGAAACAGGTGATCAATCAATCAATTTTTCTCACAGTGAATTTCCATAATTAAAACCAACAAAGATCACGGAGCCAAATTTCAGAGGAAGCCAGAGCTCCCTTCTGTCACTGTCAGGGGGGCCATGACAGCTACAACATCTTACAGGGTAGGAAGTGATGACAGACAAGAGGCTGAGGTGAATACTTCGTGTGGTTCAAATCCAAAGGACATTTGAGTAGAAAGAAAAGATCAGTTAGTACTGAAATTAGCCTCCACACCAGAGACATTGTTTATTAGGAAAAGAGTGTTTCACATCTGGAGAAAAACCACAAGTGGCTAGAAGGTTTGAATACTCATTGCAAATTGTTTTTGTACTGAGTTCACACACTAATGGTTTCCACTCAACAATGGGGCCCATCAGCTACACAGGTATCAACTCTTGATTCTCAGACCTGGGACTGGACCACAGAGAAGGAAATAAAAGGCCTCCTGAGGCATTTGCCATCTCCTCCTCATCTAGAATAAATGTCCATGTTTATTTATTGTTTCTGTACTATATCTGCTCTAAAGAACAATGCAGGCTCCCAGCTGGGTGAAACCCAAATTAGCACAGCACTGTCGCTAAGACATTTAAAAATGTGCAAAGAGAAATGACCACTGCTCTCACACTGTAAATTGAAATGGCAATTTCTCTATTGTATAATTTTTAATAGTGAAAGTGTTTTGTTTTTGTTTTTAGGTAAAATGGAAAAAACACTCAGCTGCTCAGTGAGGCAGAGTTAAAATATTCTGCAAAAACAGCACTTATGGAACAGGCAGAACCCCTGGGCCATCAATTTATGAACACACAACTTGTGACACAAGGCAGGTGTATTGTTGCAGATTCATGGTGTGGAAAGGGTTTTATTTTATTAAAAAAAAATTTTAACAATAAACACTTCATGGCAAACTATTTTTATGATAAGTGACTAATGGGGATAAAAAGTATGTATAGTAGAATCAAATACTGGCACTCCCTGGGGCTTTCACTAGCTTTCTTCTGCAGCTGCTGGGCACGTTATTTCTTTTCCACTTACATTTTATAATAGGGGTCTCAGTTGTCTGGTCGTACTTGTGAGATTTGTTAATCAAATGCATTCCAGTCCCAGCTAGGGTATCTAGTGAATCTAAGACAGCATGACTTCTGGAGACATTCTGGCAGGGCTCAGCAAGTCTCCCTTGTTTGGGTATTTTTTTCTGGTTGAAAACTCTGCTTAAAATTTAGTTTCTTTCATCTTAATCCTGAGAAATCACAGGCATTGAGAAGGGACCAACAGCATCTAGGAACAGGGGGTCGCCCTCATTAACCTTCTCCTCCGGTTTTAAATACAACAATGCAAGTGCAAGAGGAAACGTCAAGGTTGTCCATTATGTAAAGCCACCCTGTGACTCCACCTACGGCTATGGAAATGCATGGATGGCTGAGTGTGAGTGTATGGATGTGCAGGTGAGTTGTGAGTTTGTGTGAATGGGTTTGTGAAAGTGTGAATTTGCACGAATGTATATTTGTATGCTTCTGAGTGTTTGTGTATGAGTATGTTTGCGTATGTTTTTTTGAGTGAATGTGTTTTGAGTTTGCTCCCTGTGTGTATTTGTGTATGATGATATGTGTGTGTATTACTGTGAATGTATGAGTATAAATAAGTTGCGCACGTGTATTTATGTGTAATGCTATGAGTGTGTGTATGATATGTGTATATGTCCATTTTGTGTGTGAGTTTGGGCGAGTGTGTATATAAGTATATGGTTGGTTTGTGTGGTAAATGCGTGTGTTTGGGTGAGTGTATAAGTGTGTGCACGTATGTAGTTGCCCGGGTAAGTGTGTAATTGCATGCAAGCAAGTTTGTATTTTTGTGTGAAGTGCTCATTGTGGTTGTATTTGTTTTTATATGATTGCATAATTTTCTGTGGAAGTATTGTGTGTGTAGGAGTGTGACTGAGTTTACGACTGTGTATTTGTGTGTATGTGTATTCTTGTTTGTATGACTGTGAACGTCCTGTGAGGGTGTAATTGTGAAAATGCGAGCGTTGTGTTTCGACCTGCACGTTGTGTCAGTGTGTTGTGTGCATGTGAGTGTATATACTCGTCTGGGCGTGCGGGCGCGCGTGTGAGCGGGTGAGTGCTGCCGCCGCGCGCCTGCACCTCCCGGCTTTCCGCCCCATCGCGGCGCGGAAACAGAGGCAGCAGCCGGCCAGCCCGGCGAGGGAGGCACTGCGCGCGCCTGGGCGAGCGGGCTGCGCCGCCGTCACCGCCGCCGCGCCGACTTTGCCCTTTAAATCGGTCTCCAAGCCGATTACAGCTGATCTCCCACGTGACGTTTTACCTTCTGTTTCCCGGAGCCAGTTGCCCGAGGACAGTCCTCCTCGGGCTGCCGCGCGTCGCGCCGCCCCAGACCGCCGCGGGGCTCCGGCTCCCGCAACTTCGGGCGAAGCGGAGACGGGTCCGGGCGCCCTCTCGGGGCCACTTTTCCGCGCGGGCGTCGGGGGCTCCCCGGGCTTCGCTCGGCCAGGAGGGCGGCGGTCGCGGTCGAGAACGTGCCCTGGCCGCAGCCGGGAGCCCCTCGGATCCGCGAGGCGCCACGCCTCGAAGGGCGGCGGGGTGCCCTGCGCTCGGCGTCAGGCAAGGGGGCGCCCTTCGCCGGCCCGGACCGGAGCGGGCGCGCCCTGGGGCGAGTTGGCCGAGAGATGGCTTCGAAGCAGCGGTGAGCCCCCCGCGCCCTCAACATGCAGAAGAGCGTGCGCTACAACGAGGGGCACGCCCTGTACCTGGCCTTCCTGGCCCGAAAGGAGGGCACCAAGCGCGGCTTCCTGAGCAAGAAGGCTGCCGAGGCGAGCCGCTGGCACGAGAAGTGGTTCGCTCTCTACCAGAATGTGCTCTTCTACTTCGAGGGCGAGCAGAGCGGCCGCCCGGCGGGCATGTATCTCCTGGAGGGCTGCAGCTGCGAGCGGACGCCCGCGCCGCCCAGGGCCGGGGTCGGGCCGGCCGGCGCCCGGGACGCGCTGGACAAGCAGGTACCATCCGCCCTTCTTCCTCTGTCTCCCTCCCTCCCGCCGTGGAACTCCCTGTTCCAACCCTCGAGGTCTAGGGCTCGACAGAACGCGGGAACCGTGCTCCGAGATCCTAGGTTCCCCTGCGGTGTCGGGGGCAGGACATCAGCACGCGCCTCCCCATCTCCATCCCCTTTTCTCCCCCACCTCCTTGTAATCGGTACTGAGGCCCCGCTTTGTTTCTTTCGCGACTCTGAAAGAGGTCGGCTCTTTTCATTGCGAACCATCCGTTGCTTCGCTAGACCTTGTTCGGAAGGATTTTCTGTGGTGACGTGGGTTGACACCTGTTGGATTTAGATTGGCAAGACGGAACTAACTTATTTGGGAAAGTTTGGTTTCTCCCTTACCCGGCTGGTGCGTGTAGGTCTGGTTTTTTTTTTTTTTTTTTTTTTTTTTTTTTTTTTTGCCTGCACATGTTTGATGGCTGGTTGTGTAAGGAAGAAACGGGGGCTCCCAGGAAAGGACAGGAACTTTCTGTTGGCCGTTTTCAATCTGTTTTTGTGGTTTATGTCCGTTTACCTTGCTAACATTTGACCTGCTGGGTCTAATTATGAAGGTAAATGTGAATCCATTTCCCTCAGGATTAGTATTTGCTAGCCACATTCCTGCTACGTTTAAACATGTGGGCATTTTTAAAGAATGCTTCTCTGTACTTTTAAATGAATGCTTTGAAAATAAATGTGACCTTTTTATTCCGGGTCATAATTTTATTAGTTTTGCTGTGTTCGCACTCGGGGAGGACAAAAGCCCCTCTAGGTTTAGTACCTCCTGCCCTCCCCCCCCCCCATTCCTGCAAATACGAAATTTGTATTTTTTTTTCAATCACCATTTGGTTATTAAAGTTAGAGCAGACTAATTTTATGGTCTCAAACGTTCTCACTTCGCTTCTAGATCTCCACCTTGAAAAAAAGAGGCCGATTGTTTTCGCTGTTGCATAAAAATGTTTCGCAGCTGAATTTTCCCAGCAAGTTAGACCAAACAGCTTCTCCCGCAAGAGAGTGGCTGTGGGAGGCGCTAGCGATGGGATGATGAGTAAGATGCCTGCATAACCCCTGAGGCTTATAAAACAATGTGTAAAATTAAGAGGAGTTCAAACTAGATTAACCAGGAGTTTTTTTTTTCCCCCCACTTCGGTTTCACTATAAATCATTAACAGACTTATTTGATTAAACTTGTTATAGCGCATATAAATCTGAAATTTAAAAAATATCCTCTTTGGTTTTTGGGGACATGGTGAGGGTTTTTTGAAAAACTGATTTCCTATTTTGTAGATGTAGATACTGGAAATATAAGTTGAAGTTTCAAGTTCTACATTTTTTAATTTAAATTAAGAGAAGGAAAAGGGTTTTGAGGAAACAGATTTGTTTCAGTATCTATTTTTTTTTCTGTTGGTGAGATTTTTTTTAAAAAAAGGTATGTGTTCCAAGGCCCCACCGGAGCCATAACTAATAGGTTCTTTTTCTTTTTTTTTAATGTTTATTTATTTTTGAGGGAGAGAGAGAGAGAGAGAGAGAGAGAGAGAGGCACACACAGAGCATGAGTGGGGGAGGGGAAGAGAGAGAGAGTGAGACATAGAATCTAAAGCAGGCTCCAGGCCTTAAACTGTCAGCACAGAGCCCCACAGGGGGCTTGCACCCAGGAACTTCGAGATCATGACCTGAGCCAGTGATGGACGCCTAACCGACTGAGCTACCCTAGATTCTTAAATGTTATTATGTGTGAAATAAAATACCCTGAATATATCATTGACTTATTCCAAATTAGGACTTAATTCCAAATTAGGTTTTCTCTTTGTATTTATACTAATATCAGGAGCTAGCCAATACTTTTTTCTTTTTTTGAGTTGGGGGTGGTAAGATGTTACTTGTTGGAACTTGTCTGGCTGGCTGACCAGTTAACGTTATATGAAAACCAGTATTTTTCTACTTGGAAAATATCTGTACTGTCCTCTTCTGGACAGTTTTCTTTATACCACACTTTAATAAATAAAGGTAATCTCCAAATAGTTTGACTTTTATGCCACTTTCTAATGGAAATCCTAAGCAAGTCATCCTAGTAAAAAAAAAATTCTGTTGTCATACAAGTTATGAGTATTTCTCACTCATTCTGTACATCTTTAAGAGGATAGAAATGAGAACCTTTGGTCCATGTGAAGACACCTGAGGTACACAGAAGTTGGATTGGGAAATCTGTCAAATTGTGTCTTCTGTTAGCCATGCCTGCCTGACTTAGGTCAGTTTAGCAGGTTGATGCTTTTCTGTAGTACTGCCTGTCTGGGTGTGTTTGAAGAATTAAGAAGAAATTGCAAAGATAGGAAACAAAAAGAAACCTTCTACCTTAAGCTTATAGTTTATGCACTGGGTTCCCTTTCAGTTAATTTATGTTGCTGTGTGCTCCCATCTTCTCAAGCACCTAGACTTGAAACTGGCGAAGTTGAGGCACTGAACAGGGACTGTCTTAAGGTTTGCATCTCCAAATATCCTTCGGGAGCTTTCCGAATAAATGTCTCTGTCAAACCCATACACATAGTTGAAGATCAGGGCTTAAAATGAAATTTTGGGAGGCAGAGTGGTTTTCCTCCACCATGTTGCTGTGACCTCCGTATGCAAATTTCTTAACAGTTCCTCTGTGTTTTTTTTTTTCTTTCTGTGAATGAAATTTGTTTCTTAATATTTAGAAATTAAGAGTTGGGCTAAGAAGATTTCAAGTTGCCTTTCAATAATGGTATCTCCTGTTTCTAATGTTGTAACAGCAGCGTGAGCTTTTGCTGTGTAGAGGATGTGACAGACTATTTCATAAGATTTAAAGATTACCATTCTCAGTAATAAATACTAAATCTGAGAAGCTAAGGACAAGCACGTGATCAAAGTGGACATTCTAATAGGTTAGCAGATGTGCAAACCAACATCATCGCTAGAACAGAGACATTCTAGGGACACCTGGGTGGCTCAGTCGGTTAAGCGGCCGACTTTGGCTCAGGTCATGATCTCATAGTCCGTGAGTTCGAGCCCCGCGTCGGGCTCTGTGCTTACAGCTCGGAGCCTGGAGCCTGTTTCGGATTCTGTGTCTCCCTCTCTTTGACCCTCCCCCATTCATGCTCTGTCTCTCTCTGTCTCAAAAATAAATAAACGTTGAAAAAAAAAGAAAAAAAAAAAGAACAGAGACATTCTTATTTACATTGGAGGGCGATGTAATGTCATTGACAGTTACTATAGTTAATGCAGTTTTTGCTATAAAATGCCTATAATCATTCTTGTCAGTTTAAATGGTACTTATCCTTCAAATGATTCTTAAATTCTGTTTAATTGTGTTTTAAGGTAAGTCATAAGAAGAAAACACTCACTGGTTTGCTTCTAAATAATTCAAAGGAAGTTGGTTGATGAAAGAAAAAATTAAGGTTTTTATTTTAAACCACTGTTAAAGTGTTTTTTTTTAAACTGCTTCCAGTTAAGAAGAAAAAACAAAGGTGTTTTTCACTTTACAAATGTGCCTATGTTGAAGGAATATTTGCCTTGCTCCATTTTTTTCAGGAGTGTCCCAAAGATTTCACTTTGGTAGGTTCTTAGGAGATTGATTGCAAAACTTTCATATCAAGTTCCCTTAGTGGCTACTTTTGTTTTGTTTTATGTTTATTTATTTTTGAGAGATAGAGGGAGAGAGATAGAGACATAGGATGAGCAGGGGAGGGGTAAAGAGAGAGAGGGAGACACAGAACCCAAAGCAGGTTCCAGGCTCTGAGCTGTCACCACAGAGCCCTTTGCAGGGCTCAAACCAAGAACCACGAGATCGTGACCGCGAGATCATGACCTGAGTCATGACACCCAACCGACTAAGCCACCCAGGCGCCCCTCCATAGCGGCTACTTCTTAGGTACTTTTAGTTATGGTGATATAATTAAGATGAATTCAGCCAAAAAAAAAAAAAATTGCAAATAGTGTTCCTTTTCTTGCAAATGTGTGTTGGTGGTACTTATTTCTTTAAAAAAAAATCTCCATTTATGTAAAATGAAAAACTTTTCGTTCTAGGTAAAGGCGTTCAAGGGGAATGGGAATTTGAGTTTAGTAAGTACCTTCTATGTGCCAGGCTCTGTGTAAGTCTCCATTATCACATCTCATTTGAACCTCACTTCAGCTCTTGGAGATTGGTAATGTTTTATTCGTTTTTACCTATGCTAACACTGAGACTTACAGCATTTTTGGGATATAGAGATGATCCAAGTCCAGCTCCAGGTATGAAGATTGAATCATCTCGAGGAGTGCCTTAGTAAGGAAGCTTTTTAAATAGATTGAGCTTCAAGAAATTTAAAATCTGAGTGGGATGGGGGTTGGGATTGTAGTATGTGAATCACTGTTTTGTTTATTCTTATTTCCCTTTAAAAACTAAAGGGCAGTTGTGATTCTTGAGAAATATAATTGCAGACCATTGCATTTTCAAAGAAAAATGAGATTTATGTTTAAACAAATAATTTTAAATTTTAAACAAACAATTTTGCATGGCATTCATTTCCTTCAATAGGGGATCTGTAAAAATATTTGCACTTAAGTGAAAGTGCATATCCGGTTAGTCTGGTTCATCTAAGTAACTGTATGTGTCTTGCTTATTAGCAGGCAAGACATATAGGAGCAAAGCGGCATTTATTCTTATTTTTCTGGTAATGTTAAGTGTTCCATTCACCCTGATGTCAGTTGTTTTTGGTCTAAAAGATCTCCGTAGTTCTGGAGGTTTAAAGTAGTAGATACTTGTCATATTTGTGCTGAATTAAACATGTTGATTTAATTTTAAAGGGATTAAAGGTTATGTGATTTCCCCTGTCACCTCATTACTAACCAGTCATTTTAGCCTTCCTAACTTGACCACAAGCAGAGGATTTTAATCGTTTTATGGAATTAGGCAGAGCTGTACGCAAGCCCTGAAATACTTGTGGAGGGTGGGGAGTGTGGATGGTGGAGTTTAGGTCTAGTTCATGTTGTTTAATTGATGCATAATAACCAGCTCAATATTTTCTTTTCAACCTTTGCTTCTTGAACATAAATGAAGGGAAATGGGATAAAAATATTTACTAAATGTTATAAAAAGTTTTAAAACGTAATTTAAGGAGGAGAAATGATTTGTTGCTTAAACTTTGTAATCATTCTTTCATTTAAACTTAAATGAAGAAAAATTCTATGGATTAGCAACATGTAGTTATTTTAATTTTGGTTACACTAAACCTTACTATTTATATTATTGTAACATAATTTGATTTCTTTGGGAATTAAAAAATAGAGATATTTTCCTTTCACTGGGTGATGATAAATTGTAGAGCATGTGTAATAACCACGTTTCTGGTTTTAGCAAGCAAATGTTAATAGTTGGTTAAAACAATTGATATTGCTGTGTGTTTAATGCAGATATGTTTAAGGTGATTTTGTCCATGTTTTTCAGTAAATATGCATGCTTCGGTCAATGTAATTTTAATTTTGTAGAATAGGAAAACCTAGTCCTTAAGATTATTTTGTAATGAAAGAAGACAGGTTGACAAACAATTTGGCTTTGCTTACTAGATCTTAAGTCCCAATTTTTACACTTTTAAACTAGCTTTGTGTTTTCATGCCTGTTCATTTGTATTATAAGAAAGGGATATATGTACTTATGTGTGTGTGTTTATTGGGTTTGTTATCTTCTATCATTAAATATGAAACATTTGTTATGCAGTTACATATTTTGGAGTTTACAGATTTTTATTTATATCATTAACATTTTAGGATGTGAATTGTAAATTCAATCTGTCTACAAGTTAAGGAGTTTTATTTTTCAGGACTATATAAATATTCTGTTTCATTAGTCACTATATGAATTCCTCTTTGAAATAAGCTTACCTTAATTTAAAACTGTGTATAGTAAAATATTAGTTAATATTTAAGTGAAACTAGAAAATGATACTTGTTAGGTATCAATATAGTACTGTCACAAACATTTGTTTATTTTATAATATTTGGTCATTATTCTAAAATTTACCATTATTCCAAAATTATTTGTTATACTTCAGTTGGTATAATTTTCAAATACGAACCGATTGTGAAGTTATAAATACATGATTTTGGCTCCACCAAAGCGTATATTTTAGCTTTTTTGCCCAAAGCGTATATTTTAGCTTTTCTGCCAAACATGATAGTGTGTCTGTTTAGAAAAAAACAGTAGCAGAATTTTCTTTCTTTTTTCTTTTTTTCTTTGAGAAAACATTGGTATCAGTAGGTGGACCAGAGGTGCAGAAAGCACATATTCTCACTTTTCCTTTTTACTGGCACTTGAAAAAATTAATTTTTTTTTTGAGCAGCAGGCAAAAGTTTATTAAGAGTATAAGATCAGAAAGGAAGAATGGTATGAAAGCTCTCTTTACAGAGAGGGGGCGTTCGAAAGTGAATGCTCGCCGACTACAGACCAGGGACTTTGTTTGTTAGGGTTTTGGTTGACCCTAGGGGTTTAATAGGGGTGGTCTATGGCCAAATGTTCCTTGTGGGTCATACATGGTAAGACTTTTGTCAAATTCCTGAAGGGAACCTGAGGGGGGAGTAGGTGGTGTCTGTTACATTCTTAAGAGGAACCTTAAGCCCGAGGGGGTTTGCTATGCTCAGATGCTCCCAGCATTCTTCCAAAGTACGTGCTTTCCCCATCCAGAGACCTCAGGTCCTAACCTTTTCCTTTCTGCCTACTGAATCCTGTCTTTTCCTATCATATTCCCCCCCCCCCCACCCCTCCGAACATGTGACTCTAACTGCCATTAGGAATTGGGACAAGGACTGATCTTAACTGCTTCCTGCTGAAGGGGGCAGTCAGAGCAGGTTCTAAGGTCAATCCAGAGGTCCGATATAATGGGGAGGTGTTTGGAACATCTGGGCTAGCAAAATTTTCTTGGACGTCTTATTTTTCTTGCATATGCGACGGCTTAGTTAGAAGACATTGATATCTTAGGTGAGCCCCCAAAGAAACGTTGCAGGACTTTTTACCTCAGTATCTGGAGTTCATTGTCTCACAGCTTCAAAGAATGAAGAGGTGGACAGAAAAGGAGCCACAAGCAGAAGTTTATTAAGAGTAGAAGATCAGAAAGGAAGAATAGTAGCAAAACTGTCTTTGCCTGCTGAGAGGGGACATTTGAAGGTGAAAAACTTATGATTCAAGGAAAAATAAAGACGCAAATCATTTTTCCTAAAACTCCTCACAATAATGCCAAACGCCCCAGATATACTTTTAAGGAAAAGGCAGAAAGGCGCACACACACACACACACACACACACACACACACACACGTTTGAGTTGATCAGTGTTTATTTCAATCGTGTTTGTTTTCTTTTTGAACTATAAAGAAAGACATGAGAAAGTTGGGGAGTCCTATAAAGTCTACTTTACAGCATCAGAGTAGAGTCAGTTAATGAAAGTTAGAATTCTCGGAAGATCTGAGAAGACACAGACAGATAAAATGGCATTAAAACAGCTATGCTTCAAAATAAAATTTATCGATCCTTTAGTGCTGTATTTTTCTTAAATGTAGGCCACAGTTTCTTTTATTAGCTCTTCCCATACTCCCCAATGTGACATTGCATGAGACCCATGATGATACAAACAGCAGGAGTCCGAGGGACTCTGGTTGCTGGTACTTTGCATTCTTTTCAGATTCCTGAAATGTTTTATTTTGTCATTGGTCTGATTTAATTTAGACAATGCCTGATTCATTTCCTGAGCTGTATTTATGAGCCCGTGCCATTTGTGTGACTAATGTAAACAGAGGGGTTAGTGCTGTCCAATAGAGGGAAGATTGGAAAGCTAAGAGGTTTCCTGGGAATAGCAATGCAGGAATGTGGAGGTGGTAACCTGGTCTACGGCTCTTCATGAAAGTAGCATCCGAATTCCTCACGGAAGCCATGCCGAGACCATGTCAATGATGTGTAGGTATAGGAGGCTGTTCACATCTGATAGGAATTTGCTTTCTTTTAACTTTAGGTTTATCAGTTTCCAAGTCCGATGGTAGTATTGTGTATGGCTCGGTTCAAGAGTGAAATTGCCAGGGTTTCTGTCTCAACTTAGCTACTCACCTATATGTGATCTTGAGCAATGTCTCTTTCTAAGCCTGGTCCCTGCCTGAAGACGAGCATCATGACAGTACCTACGTCATCAGGTTGTTGTCAGGCAGTCGTCCACACCAGGCTCTTAACATGGCATGTGAATAGTCTACACATTTGTCAGCTGGTGTTTCCATTAAATTCTTTCTAATGTAATTCCTTGTTGATTTTCTACTTTATTTTATTTTTTATTTTTTTTAAAGTTTATTTATTTATTTGGAGAGAGACAGAGAGAGCATGAGTGAGGGAGGGGCAGAGAGAGAGGGAGACAGAGAATCTCAAGCAGGTTCTGTGTGGTCAGCACGCAGAGCCTGATTTGGGGCTCAATCCCATGAAACTGTGAGATCATGACCTGAGCTGAAATCAAGAGTCGGACGCTTAATCAACTGAGCCACCCAGGCATCCCACTTTTTGTTTTCATTACTTTGGTCATTTAGGAAGTTTTTTCTTTCCTTCCTCTTTAGAAATGTTTTAAATTTAACACAAAATAGAATAGTTCAGGGAATGCTAATATATCTATCTTCAGTAATCTCCAGATTTCTGCTTTCTTGTGATCTTTGTTTCCCTCCACACATGCTTCTTTTTCTCCCCCTAGACTATTTTTAAGCAAGCTCTACACATTGTATTATTTAACTTATAAATAAGGATTTTTTTTCTTTTTTGCACAAACCTTGTTTGGCACTGAATATTATGCTAAATGTGGCTCTCAAAAGAATGATCTTGGAAAGAGGATGTAACGTGTTTCTGTTTTTTTTTTTTTTTTTAAATTTTTTTTTCCAACTTTTTAAATTTATTTTTGGGACAGAGAGAGACAGAGCATGAACGGGGGAGGGGCAGAGAGAGAGGGAGACACAGAATCGGAAACAGGCTCCAGGCTCCGAGCCTTCAGCCCAGAGCCTGACGCGGGGCTTGAACTCACGGACCGCGAGATCGTGACCTGGCTGAAGTCGGACACTTAACCGACTGCGCCACCCAGGCGCCCCACGTGTTTCTGTTTTAATGTGTGTTGTTATAATGGTCCTCATCTTTTTGCTTCTTTGATATCATTATAAAGGAAAAAACTTAAGACAGTAGTTGTGAAGACGTAAAGGTGGTGGAATTAGCTTTTAAATAAATTCCAGTATGTTAAATCCAAAAGAAAAGAAATTTGAAATCAGTTGTTTAGCTGTGATCATAGTGTAAAAATATTTTCATGATTTGACTTCACTCTAGGGGATATTAAATCATAAGGGATTCTCTTACTGAGGGTTCTTCTTTGCTTTATTGAAGTCCATTTTCCAAACTCTTAAGAGCTGTGTAGCTCGAAGAATCTTGTTTAGAGCAAGAATGAGTGCTTCCTCCTGTGGCATCCTTAATGCTGCTTCTCACGAAGCTCAGCTCGTGAGTGGGGCTGATTGGCTCAGCTCGTATTTGGGGACTAGACTGATCTCTGACCAGTCCATGGGTTGGCTGTTAAACTAGAGGGGTCGTGGGTGAGTTAGTTTTATGGAAAGTTTGGTGGGCATGATAGACATCATTATTGACATGTCTAGTGTACTCATCAAGCTAGTTAATGCTATCTTCATCAAACTAATACTAATTCGTTATGAGCCGCATTCTCTTCCTTCACTAGCAGTTTTATACCCTCACCGTATCAATATGATCTTTTCAATAATATAATTTCTGTCCTCTGGTCTTGATTGACCTCCTGTATTGTTTAGGGATCATGTTCATAATTTTCCCTTTTTAATATTTTAATATTCAAAAATTATTTGAATATTTTTCCTTTAATAATAAATTAAATATAAACTTTTTAAAAAGTATAGCAAATGTAGAGAAAAATGCACGAATTATAAGGATGCCAGTTGATGCATTTGTGCAACGTGACTGTGTGTAAGCAGCACCCAGATCAAACTATTAACATGATCAGCCCTCCAGAAACTAACCTCATGTCTGTTCCTCTTCACTACTCCTAGACATAGAAAGCCACCATCCTTACTAATAACATTAGGGATTGCTTTTGCCTGTTTTTGAACTTCATCATGGACTCATGCAGTAAGTACTCCTTTGCGCCAGGCTTCTTTCCCTCAATGTCATCTTTGTGAGCTTGATCTGTGTTGTTGGATGCTGTGGTCCATTTGTTTTCATTTCTTGTAGTATTCTACTGGATGAACATACAAGATCTTCCTTGACTTACAGTAGGGTTATGTCCTAATAAACCACTGTAAGTTAAACATATCATAAGTCAAGAATGCTTTTAATATACCTAACCTACCAAATGTAGCTTAGCCTAACGTACCTTAAATGTGCTCAGAACACTTATATTAACTTACAGTTGGGCAAATCATCTATCACAAAGCTTATTCTATGTAAAGTGTTGAATATCTCATGTAAATTATTAAATACTGTACTGCAAGCAATAAACAGGATGGGTGTATGAATGCAGAATGGTTATTAGTGCATCAGTTGTTATCACTCATGATCACGTGCGTGGCTGACTGGGAATTGTGGCTCATTGCCACCAGCAAGCATCATGCGAGAGGACCACACTGCATACCAGTAGCCCAGGAAAAGATCAAAATTCGGAATTCAAAGTGTGGTTTCTACTGAATGTGTATTCCTTTTGTACCATCAAAAAGTCAAACAAATCATAAGTCAAACCATTCCAAGTTGGGGACTGTCTGTATAACTTTCTTTATCTCGTGTTGATGGACATTTGGATTGTTCCCACTTTGAAGCTATTTTAAATACTAAGGATACAGAAATTACTGTACAGGTCTTCTGGTGCACATACACATATGCATTTCTGTTGGGTATATACTTGGGAATGAAATTGTTGGTTCATAGGACACACATACATTTGGCTTCAGTAATTTTAGCCAATTTTCTGAAATAGTTTTATATTGGTTGATGTTCCCACCAGCACTGTAGAAGAATTCCAGTTGCTCTACATCCTTTCTAACCCCTGGTATTATCGATCTTTTAGATTTAAGCATTCTAATGGGTCTGTAGTAGTATCTCCTTTTGGTTTTCATTTTCATTTCTCTGATAATGAGGTTGAACACCTTTTCTATTATTTATTGACCATTTGATTTTTCTCTGCTTTGAAGTGCTTGTTCAATCTCTTGCCCATTTTTATGAGTTATTTTACTGATCTGTAGGAGTTTTAAATATTAATTTAAACTATATGAATTGCCATTTTTGTACATTAAAATTCTTGAATATCATAATTTCATATTTTTCATTCTAATATATTTGAGGACATGATTCCTTTGTTAATTATATATAGTGCAAATGTTTTTTTACCCTGGCTTGCCTTTCTACTCTCTTAAAGGGGTCTTTTGATGAAGAGAAGTTTAAAAATTTAATGTAGTATAAATTACCTTTTATTTATGGCATTTGTCTGCCCATGATATGAATGGGGGTAGGGACAATATCTGGAAGTGCTTTGTGTGGAAGGGGCAGGAGCCGGGGCCCTCCCCTGGTGCTCTGTGGTCAGTGCAATCAAGTGGATCACAAATGATGCAGTAGTAAGTAAAATCGAATGTGCTTGCAGCAGTTTCAAATTGCCATGCCAGGGTGTTTTCCCTTTGGAGGAAGGCTGAAGAGGTAATTCTAAAAGACAAAAAATCATAATGTTCTGTCTTCCATATACTTTTTGAGGTCCGAAATAATTCCTCCCCTACTACACCTATACCTTTCATGTGTAAGGGTCAGGTCCAAGAGGGTTAAGGGAGGGCACTTTTATCAAACTTAACCAGAGTTAAGCTTGAGTCCCTGATGCCCCTTTCATCTCTGCTGCCTCTTGGAGTATGTATCAACCAGGCTGGCCTGGAGGTGCTGTAGTGAAAAAAAATATATCATATCCACAGTGCTCAAGATGGAATCCTCAGTTTTCAAAACATAAATATATAATGCCCTATAACTCTTTCTACTTTTATTCTCATCATTCCCCAGGAAGTTGCCAAGAAAGAATGGTCTCTTCTCTTTCTTGGAATACCTACTTTCAGAGATCAAACTGCCTTACTAAAGCGTATGAATGGGAGGGAATAAGGAAGAGAGAGGTGGACAATCAATCCATTGTTGACTACGCAGATTCAAGGGCCACAATGGTGTGGCTGGAAGCAGCTAATCAGTAACCTGAAAATTATGAACAATGGTGAGGCAGCACTTAGTACCCTGAGAGGGGTTCAGAGGTCTAATGTAGCCAGTCTGCCAGGAGTGAGAGGAGGTAACACCCCTGTGACATGGCCTCTTCCATTGTGAGACAAACAGGTCAGCTTGTGGCAGGAGTCACACATCTGCCCTGCAGTGGTAGCCTCTGCCTTAGAAACAGAGTCAGGCTCCATCAGCCTTGATGAATCAGCCTACTTGATTCCAGTAGGTTCACAGCCCTTCCTATGGGCATCTACATGAGTGCTCCAGACAGTTCAGTCAGCAGACTTGGTTTGTTCCTAGGTTCATGTTTCCAAAGAAGGGTCTCTTTAATTTTCCTGTCTGCAGTTTTCCAAGTGGTAGACCAAACAACTAACCAATGGCAACAGCCCAAAAGCATGAGTCCTACCCTCTGACCAGAGTAACTACATCTTCTTTTGCTTCTGCATAGCTGGCACTGAGGCTGAATAGCCACAACACCCAGTGAATACCACTGGGTTTCAGCTTAGCCAAACCATCAATGAACCAGGCCCAGACATTTAGGGAATCTTTTGTGTATTGAAGGCCCCCTTGAGTCAATGGCTTTGCTTTAGGTAGCAGAACAGATCAACTTCTCCTCAGAGGGATACTTGCTCCTGAGGCCAGACTAGCTACACTCTTGAACGTACCTTTCCATTTGATGAGCAAGGTTTGGGCCCTTGTCTTGTTTGTTCTTGAGTCCAAGTTGATTCATCCTAAAATGAGAATTTCAGGTTGGAAAGTTACAAGGCCTCTGTGGGTAAGTATGGACAAGGAATCAGCAATAAGCTAATAGTTGTCTGCATGCCTTGTAATTTTGTTTGAATTTTGGGCATTGTGTATGAAAAATCAAAGAAATAATTGAAGGCTCTGCATGATATTATTTTCCTTTGGAGAGGATTTACTTTTGTTTTGTTGCAGGCATAAATGTGGGATTTAGGTTACATTAATCCATTCTATGATTGAGCTGGTGAAAGCTAGGTTTCAGGTTTTGTGAGAATATATCCATTTTAAGTTTGCATTAATTTCTGAAGTGTAGCCTTTCCAGGATCTTATCTGGAATCCTGGATGTTTACAGAACTCTTCCCTTCTTGGTCTCCTCCATCCCCATGAGACTACCAGAAACTCAGTGCTGGTTTCCAGCCTCTTATCTGCTGATTTCTGGTTGTCCTCCTAGCCTCTTGCTTTGTACCACTTAGAAACTGGCAAATTCCTTGAGAGGAACAACTTCGAAGACGGTCAGACTCACTAGTTTACTTCCCTTTTCTACTGTGTCTTTACATGTTAGGTCCTGGCTTAGGTCTTGTTATCTCACTGATGCTTTCAAATGGATATTTTTTTTTCCTTGTTGTGTCCAGCTTTTCTAATTGTTCTCAGTGTGTGCATGTTGGGGGGCTGGAGAGTGGGACAGGGTCTATAACAAGCTGCTTGGCCATTACCACTCAGCAATGCATTTTAATAATGAATCTACAAATCAGTAAAACTCCTTTCAAAACAGTGGAAGAGTTATTTTGTGTGTGTGTGTTTTTCCTGGATATTTGTCTGTTAATTACTTCTTAATCATTAATAATAAAATACTAAGAACTCAAATCATAATTATACTTATTTTATCAGTTTAATTCTGAACATCTTTGAATATGGTATTTTTGAAAAAATCAAACAAAAGCGTAATTTTGTAGTCATGAGATTTTTTACAGATGTTTATCTTACTATTTGAGGATACTGAGATGTAAACCCCATTTTATTCCTTACACAGTGGATTTAGTTTTAAACTTTTCTTTTAGATAGTTTTCTCATATCTGACGTCTATCTTTCTCCCTCCCCACCTTCACCTATCTATCTGTATGTCTATTTATCATCTTAGTGTATGAGCACTTAATTTAAAGCAATTGTCTTTCTCCTGGCATAAGTTAAACCTTTCTGCTAAGAAAGTAAACCAAAATACAATTAGATAATTTCATTTAGGATATTAACTTGTTAGTTATTTATACACAATGTTTTATACAGTTGTAACAGCTACCATTATTGAGTGCTAATTTTGGATTAAAGAGCCAAGCATTCTACATACATTATCTCATTTAATCTTCATCACCATCTTGAGATGACAGTGTCCTCTTTATTTTGCAGATAAGAATACTGAGACCTAGAGTGGTTTACTAATTCACACAGGGAAAAAGTTTACTAAGTGGAAAACTTGGTTAAATAGAACCTAATTTAGTAATTTAGCATTTCTTGAGTTTGGCCTTTAGCTAGGTGCTAGAAACATCTAACCAGGAGGGAAAAGATTTTGTCTTTAGTCTCATTCTTCTCTGTCTTGTTTCATTTGCAGTTTGAGAGGATGTCAGTCTCATCTGGCCACATTTGTAAAACCCATAAAGCAAGTTATTATTTCCTTCCCAGATTGATGAACTTATGTCATCAAAGCAAAGCTATGGTCTCCTATTTACCTAAGGGAAGCATTAGAACCAGTTCACATAACCTCCAATTTCTTATCTGCTTGGCCCTGTGCTGAGGGCATGAGAGCTGGGTCGTGGTGGAGTAGGATGTTGGGGATCAGGTCAGTCTGTCTCCAGAGCTCCATCTTTCTCCTGTGCTGCTGGCTTCCATCACAGGCTTCCTTCTTGGTGTCTGCCCAATACCACGGGGGGCTCAGCACTGCCATTTCAGACCTTGCTTATACTATGGCTCTTGACTGTGAGAAGATTTCTTTATATTTTGATGTGAGTCCACATCCTCAGTGTCTTGATTTATGCTACCACTTTTTGGCCCCTAGGTCTAACAAGGTTGTAGTCTCCCCTGACCCAGAGCAGTGAATACTGTTGGTGACAGGGAGAAAGGGAGAAAGAGAGAATCCCAAGCAGGCTCTGCACTGTCAGAGCAGAGCCCATTGCGGGGCTCAAACCCACGAACCATGAGATCATGACTTGAGTTGATGTCAAGAGTCGGACACTTAACTGAGTGAGCCAACCAGGTGCCTGCCAAAAATAGGGAGAGCAAATTAATTAGGCTAATCTATGTGAACAGTGTTTTGTAAACTAAAATGTTATAAGAATAGTATTAAAAATTTTTCACAATTAAACGTTTTCATGTAAATAAGGGCAATTTAAACAGCAAATTAGTTGGAATTTTGATTAGTACCGATGGTATTCTGTTCATTTTATGGTCCATTTTGAGAACCAGATAGATTCTCTGCCTAGTTTGTGAGTACATAGTTTTTCATTTTGATGGGCAATACTTATCCAAGGTTTTATGAAGCCAAGTTTTTTGTTTCTTTTGTTTCTTCTTTTTTGAGAGAGAGAGAGAGAATGGGTGTGCATGCACATGAGAGGGGGTGGGGCAGACAGAGAGGGACAGAATCCTAAGCAGGCTCCATGCCTAGTGCAGAGCCCATCTTGGAGCCAGAGACGGGGCTCGATCTCACTACTGTGAGGTTATGACCTGAGCCAAAATCCAGAGTTGGATGCTTAACTGACTGACCCACCTGGGTGCCCTGAGTCCAAGGTAAGATTTTTAATTTCTATGGACAATATTTGGTGAATGACAAATTCCTTGAGAAATAGTTGGACGATTATTAAGTATAGGAGAATATTACCTATAAGGATAGATGACTAAAAAGGTTTTTCTTTGTCATTTAAATCCTTTCTGTTTTATGAATCTTTTCGACTGCAATAAATATTAGATATAGGAGAGTGATATTAATAGGTAATTTTTTTCAGAAGAAAGATGTAGCTAAGTTGCTAAATTGCTTTTTGTGCTTTAAAGATTCAAAGATTTTTTTTTAATTTTATTTTTTATTTTTTAAAATTTACATCCAAATTAGTTAGTATATAGTGAAACAATGATTTCAGGAGTAGATTCCTTAATGCCTCTTACCCATTTAGCCCATCCCCCCTCCCACAACCCTTCCAGCAACCCTCAGTTTGTTCTCCATATTTATGAGTCTCTTCTGTTTTGTCCCCCTCCCTGTTTTTATATTATTTTTGGTGTTACTTTCATAGGGATTGCATTGAATATGTAGATTGCTTTGGATAGTATCAGCATTTTTTAAAAAAATATATGAAATTTATTGTCAAATTGGCTTCCATACAACACCCAGTGCTCATCCCAAAAGATGCCCTCTTCAATACTCATCACCCACCCTCCCCTCCCTCCCACCCCCCATCAGCCCTCACTTTGTTCTCAGTTCTTAAGATCTCTTATGCTTTGGCTCTCTTCCACGCTAACCTCTCTCTCTTTTTTTTTTCTTCTGCTCCCCCATGGGTTCCTGTTAAGTTTCTCAGGATCCACATAAGAGTGAAAACATACGGTATCTGTCTTTCTCTGTATGGCTTATTTCACTTAGCATAACACTCTCCAGTTCCGTCCACATTGCTACAAAAGGCCATATTTCATTCTTTCTCATTGCCACGTGGTACTCCATTGTGTATATAAACCACAATTTCTTTATGCATTCATCAGTTGATGGACATATAGGCTCTTTCCATAATTTGGCTATTGTTGAGAGTGCTGCTATAAACATTGGGGTACAAGTGCCCCTATGCATCAGTACTCCTGTATCCCTTGGGTAAATTCCTAGCAGTGCTACTTCTGGGTCATAGGGTAGGTCTATTTTTAATTTTTTGAGGAACCGCCACACTGTTTTCCAGAGTGGCTGCGCCAGTTTGCATTCCCATCAACAGTGCAAGAGGGTTCCTGTTTCTCTACATCCTTTCCAGCATCTATAGTCTCCTGATTTGTTCATTTTGGCCACTCTGACTGGCATGAGGTGATATCTGAATGTGGTTTTTATTTGTATTTCCCTGATGAGGAGCGATGTTGAGCATCTTTTCATGCATTTTAACAATATTTGTTCTTCCTATCCAGGAGCATGGAATCTTTTTCCATTTTTTTTGTGTCTTCCTCAATTTCTTTCATAAGCTTTCTATAGTTTTCAGTGTATAGATTTTTCACCTCTTTGGTTAGATTTATTCCTGGGTATTTTATGGATTTTGGTGCAACTGTAAATAGGATCGATTCCTTGATTTCTTTTTCTTTCTCTTTCTGTGCATTGATTTTATATCCTGCAACTTTGCTGAATTCATGAAGATTCAGATTTTTTTTTAATGGAGAATGTTTAAAATGTATACTGAAAGTTAAATAAATCCACAGTTTACTCATTTTTCTCCTTTTTGGTATAAAGTGCCATGTTAACAGAACATTTTTTAAAGAAGTTTTTTATTTATAAAAATAATGTTTCTTGGATCTAATGTACACAGCATGGTGACTATAGTTAACAATACTGCATTGTATACTTGAAATTTGCTAAGAGAGTAGGTCTTGAATGTTCTCAACACACACACACACACACACACACACACACACAGGTAACTTTGTGCAAGTGATAGATTTATTAAGTAACCTTACCATGGTAATCATTTCATAACATATAGTATATCAAATCATCACTTTGTATACTTTAAACTTACACAATATTATTTGTCAATTATATCTCACTAAAGCTAGGGAGAAGAAGGAAATCAGTGAATGGTTATATATAGTGTGTATTTTCTGATTCCATGAATAATGTATAGAAGTGATTCATTGTTCTGGTACCGTTAAATAGACACATTATTTTTTAAATATAATTTATTGTCTGATTGGCTTCAATACAATACCCAGTACTCATCCAACAAGTGCCCTCCTCAATACCCATTACCCATTTTCCCTCTCCCCCACCTCCTCATCCACCCTTAGTTTGTTCTCTGTATTTAAGAGTCTTTTATGGTTTGCCTCCCTCCCTCTCTGTAACTATTTTTCCCCCTCCTTCCCCCATGGTCTTCTGTTAAGTTTCTCAAGATCCACATATGAATGAAAATATTTGATGTCTGTCCTTTACTGACTGACTTATTTCACTCAGCATAATACCTTCTAGTTCCATCCACATTGCTGCAAATGGCATGATTTCATTCTTTCTCATTGCCAGTCAGTGTTCCATTGTATATATAAACCACATCTTCTTTATCCATTCATCAGGTGATGGACATTTAGGATCTTTCCATCATTTGGCTATTGTTGAAAGCACTGCTATAAACATTGGGGTACAAGTGCCCCTATGCATCAGCACTCCTGTATCCCTTGGGTAAATTCCTAGTAGTGCAATTGCTGGGTCATAGGGTAGTTCTATTTTTAATTTTTTGAGGAACCTCCACACTGTTTTCCAGAGCAGCTGCATCAGTTTGCATTCCCATCAACATTGCAAGAGGGTTCCCATTTCTCCACATCCTTGCCAGCATCTGTAGTTTCCTGATTTGTTCATTTTAGCCACTCTGACCGGTGTGAGGTGGTATCTCAGTATCTCATGCTTTGATTTGTATTTCCCTGATGATGAGTGACGTTGAGCATCTTTTCATGTGTCTGTTAGCCATCTGGATGTCTTCTTTGGAAAGGTGTCTGTTCATGTCTTCTGCCCATTTCTTCACTGGAGTATTTGTTTTTTGGGTGTTGAGTTTGGTAAGTTCTTTATAGACTTTGGATACTAGCCCTTTATCCAATATGTTATTTGCAAATATCTTTTCCCATTCCGTTGGTTGCCTTTTAGTTTTGTTGACTATTTCCTTTGCAGTGCAGAAGTTTTTTATCTTGATGAGGCCCCAATAGTTCATTTTTTCTTTTAATTCCCTTGCCTTTGGAGATGTGTCAAGTAAGAAATTGCTGCGGTAAGGTCAAAGAGGTTGTTGCCTGCTTTCTCCTCTTTTGATGGTTTCCTGTGTAGACACATTATTAAATTTTAAAGTTTATTTATTTATTTTGAGAGAGAGAATGTGAGCAAGGGAGAGGCAGAGAAAGAAGGAGAGACAGAATCCCAAGCAGGCTCTGTGCTGTTAGTGCAGAACCCAACACTGGGCTCGGTCCCACGAACCATGAAATTGTGATCTGACCTGAAATCAAGAGTTGGATGCTTAACTGACTGAGCCACCCAGGTGCCCCCCAATTTTACATTCACTCTCAGAAAAGGAGTATAATGTTTACTGCGTATAATTTGGAAACCCAAAGTGAATTATAACATAAGAAAATTAAAATATCCTGAAATGTTATCCCTCAGATAAAACTATGTGGTTGGAAGAGTTCCTTCAAGGATTTTTTTTTCTGTGTATGCATGTAAATAATAGACATTTCTAAGGTGGGGCATACTTGGGATCATATTGTATATAGAGTTTTGGATCCTGATTTATTTTTTATTGGGTTATAGTTGACACACAGGATCCTGATTTTTAAAAATTTTTTGAATGTTTATTTCTTTGAGAGAGAGACAGAGACAGAGATGGAGTGTGAGTGGGCAGAGAGAGAGAGGGAGACACAGAACCCGAAGCAGGCTCCAGGTTCCGAGCTGTCAGCACAGAGCCTGATGTGGGGATTGAACCCATGGGCTGGACTGTGAGATCATGACCTGAGCTGAAGCCATACAGCCAACTGACTGAGCCACCCAGGTGCCCCTATCCTTTTTTTTTTTTTGATTAAACATTTTGTTGTGAGCATTTTGTTTACCAGTAAATATTCTTTGAAAACATCATTTTTAATGATTTTACAACATTCATTCTATCACACAGATAAACATTTCCCTACTGTTGGGTATTTAAGTTGCTTTAATACGAAGTTTTGCTTTGCAATTTTAAGTAACGTTGTAGTGAACAATAGGATTGCACTTGTGAATAAACTTTCAAGGCAGGTGGAGGCACATGCAAGCATGAACAAACAAAAAAGCAAGAAGCGAGAGTCATCCTTTTAACCACCACAGTAAGAGGATTTTCCCCAGTTTCTCCACCTTAATTAAAAATTGTGCTCTCTAATATATACCCCATTTGGATTTTTTTATGAGTGGTTGAAAACTCAACATAAAACAGATTTCTGGAATGAAACTCAACATAAAAACACGATTTCATCTGTGAATAAAATACAGAAATAAATATGGCCAACTATGATCTTCTAATTTCTAGAAGTAAAACTGGACTATGAACGCTTTTTGGTGGAATTTACTCTCCCTAGGGATATTTGCTGTGATTAGTTAGTAGGGCCTCAGACCATGATCAATGAGCTCCATTTGAATGAGCAAAGTAAAAATGCCCAGAATTACTATGTTCCATTGATTTTAATCATATTTGGATTATAATGTTTTACATTTTTGGAAATTAAGATGTGTTTTCACTCAATGTGCACATTTGATTGATGTGGTAATACTTCTCCTATAAGCTTTTAGTAACTTATGTTGCATTTTACAATACCATCATAGAAACAAACAAAAAAAAGTGGTGGCTTCCAGACTGAAATACTTGGCATTTATTTATGTTTTCAGAGCTCTTTGCTGTGTGCATATTTGCAAAAACATAGAGGTATATGGATGTCTGTGTTGCATCGTATATTTTGGGCCTTTGACCTTTTGATAATAATCTAATGTAAGTACAGGGAATACCATGACCATGTGAAAAAGAGGAAAATTCAGTGCTTGGCTTTCGAAGTACTTACCTGAAAAATTTACTTGAAGGATGGCAGATGTTAGTACCAACTGATCTTTACCTTGGTTGGTTTTTATCTCTTCCTGCAGCCCCTCTGGGCCATAAGACCTCTGATCAGTAAAATTCTCACAACACACTTCTTCATGCAACTACAACATTATTTACATTTTTGGCAGTGGGTTTTCGTTTTTCATATTCTTTCATTGTGGTTACAGAATGGCAAATTTGACTGTTTGGTAATTTTCACCCATCCTTAAATTTGTGTTACCTTTTGTGATTTAGAAAGACCAAAAACAAAACAAAAGTTAGGATACTCACTCTTTCCTACCTTTAATGTTGCTGACAGCTGCTTTGCCTCCTTGGTCCTATTGTTAACCTTACCCCTGAGAGAGAACATTGTATCCCTGGGGCCCCTGACCTGCCCTGCCCCATTGTGGCTCTCCCTGTGGCTTTTGATAATGAGAATAATTTTGGCGCACATACAGAACTCCTGAAAGAATGTTACTGAATTTATGTCCTCCTATTTTAAAATTTAACTCCATTGTGAATTTCAGTAAATGGGCTTTCTAGTTTTAATGGTTAGACAAAACATTTTATTGGAAGATGATCTTAGGGTTCTGGAAGGCAGGTTTGTTTGACTCTCTGTCACTTTGAGTAGAAGAGGAAGGTCCATAGGCTTTTCACTTGGCAGCCTTGTGGGCTAGCAAAATGAGATGCTTGTGAGCCCAGTTCCCAAATCCCTTAGGATTGCTGCTAATGACATCAGAGTAAAATCCAGGCAGGCATTTTCAAGATACTTTATAATCCGTTTTGCACATTTGTCTAAAAGTCACTTAAAGTTTTGGAGCTGTGTATTTATATATCGATCATGTTACTGTAGTCCCAATATACCAATACTAGTTACACAGTCACTGTGAAGGGAAACCTTCCCATTTAGATTTTACTAAGACTTGCTGTTGTTAATGCTGATACTGTCTGGTTTCTTAGTGCTTGATTGATACCATAGTATGGCTTTCAAGTTTTTTAATACAATCTTGATTTAAAATATTCTATTTCTACAGTCTTCTAAGAGCATTTGGGTTTTCAGGCCATGAGATTGTGATTTGCTTTGGGAATTATGGTACCTGTACTTCCTGATAGCTTTGAAAAAAAAATACACAATGCTAGTTAGACTCTTAAATGGCATTCTCAGCAGTCCGTGTGGTACTGAGCTGGAAAGAGACTTTATTACAGCAAGAGTTGTTTGATGCTGAGGCTTGTGAGTGAGTAGGTGTGTGTGTGTGTGTGTGTGTGTGTGTGTGTGCGCACGCATGCATGTATTATGGTGCTTTAGTAACATTCTCTTTAGGAGGTATCCCAGACAGTTCCTTTCTCATACTAAAAAGTGCTTTTTAAAAAGCAAGGCATCTAGTTTCAATGGGAAAATTATGATGCATTAAATTTGTCTTTAGAGAACAATATGTAGAGAATAAAGTGTGTTATAAAGGGAAATAGAAGTTTGACCATGAATTAATTCACCAGCAGTGGAGCAATGCAGTGATGTGGCTCATGCCTCAAAATGATAAATCCGCTGGGGATTAGTGTGGCTTTTCTGCATACATACATTGCTTTGTGGGTTGTGTAGAGGACCTTGGAGGGACAGGAGTGTGGGGGAGGGAGAAGCAGGAATGTGTTGAAAAGATAATCCTGCAGGGTGTTTGGGGAAAATGGAACAAGGAAAGACGGGAACCTGAGAAGGAGCCTAAGAATTTGGGTCTGTGATTAAGGTCTACTGTGTAAAACTTTTCCTGATACCAAACAGGGCTTTACAAAATTAGCCCAAATTTAGTTCAGAGTAGTGCCTCTCAAAGACTGGGCTCTTAGGAAGAGAACTGGACTAGCTGAGTTTCAGGTTACAGTGATGGCAGCAGCCCTGCCACCCTTGGGCCAGTCATTCTTCATCCTGAGAATGTCTACTGAGAATGTCTCTGGTACTTGGGTACTCTGGTACTTGGGTGCAAGGCTGTTCACTGCCCCGGATGGGCTACCCAGGCAAAGGGTACAGTACCCTTCATTTTGCCTCTTGGCCTGCAAAACCTAAAATATTTACTATCTCGTGCTTTATAGAACAGATTTGCTGACCTCTGCTTTTAGTTCTGCACTGTCCATTATGGTAGCCACGAGCCATATGTAGCTTTTGAGCACTTAGAACATGGGTAATCTGAATTGAGGTGTGCTGCATACTTACATTACACATGCTGGAATTTAAAGACTTGGAACAAAAAAAAGGAACAAAATATCTCAATAATTTTTTATACTTCATTAGATGTTGAAAGGATATTTTGGATGCACCAGGTCAAATTAAATGGTTATTGAAATTTATTTCACCTGTTTGGCTTTACTTTTTTCCCATGCGACTACTAGCAAATTTAAAATTTCATGTGTAGCTTGCAGTTGTGGTGCACGTTCTGTGTCTCTTGTACGATGCTTTTGTATGGCACCCACATTTGTGGGCCACAGAGCTCCTTTTTCAAGGAACCTCTTGAATAAACCTAAATGTCTTCTCTTGGGATACAAGTTTAGCAAACATGACAGAGCCCTACACATATTCTAGCTTGGGAGTTTGTGTTTTGTTGACAGCTAAGCTATAGTTTATTTATTTATTTATTTTTAAATTTTTAAACATTTATTCAATTTTTTAAGTGTTTATTTTTGAGAGAGAGAGAGAGGGAGAGAGAGAGAGAGCAAGCAGGAGAGGGGCAGAGACAGAGGCAGACACAGAATCCAAAGCTCCAAGCTCTGAGCTGTCAGCACAGAGCCTGACGCGGGGCTTGAACTCATGAACTGTGAGATCATGACCTGAGTCAAAGTCGGACACTTAACCGACTGAGCCACCCAGGGGTCCCTAACGTTTATTCATTTTTGAGATACAGAGAGCACAAGCAGGGCTGGGGCAGAGAGAGAGGGAGGGACAGAATTTGAAGCGGGCTCCAGGCTTTTAGCTGACAGCACAGAGCCCAGTGCGGGGCTTGAACTCACAGACGGTGAGATCATGGCCTGAGCCCAAGTTGGACACTTAACTGACTGAGCCACTGAGGAGCCCCCAACTGTTATCTTTAAATAAAGAGATATACTTTCTTTTGTATTTTTCAAATAAAGACACACACACGCACACATATTTATTTATGTTTTATTTGAAATTGGGTATTCCTTTATTATTATTCTCCTCTGGTATGTTTTAAACAGTCTGTGAGCTATATATTTCCTGTGATGTAAAAATCATGACCTTATGTCTATTGTGATTCAGCAGTTTCACTTGTAGGATTCTGTCTTAGGGAAACAACTGAATGAGTGTGCAGAGATGTGTGCATATATGTATGCTTCTTACAGCACTGCTTTTAATACTGAAAAATTGGCAACAACCCTGATGCCCAACTATGAAGATTAATTCCCTAAATTATGGAATACATATGTAATTATTTTGCCAATATAAGTGATGGCAATGAGTTACTAAAGAGTTTTATAGACACTAAGCATTTTATTTATTTATTTATTTATTTATTTATTTATTTTTCAATGTATGAAATTTATTGTCAGATTGGTTTCCATACAACACCCAGTGCTCATCCCAAAAGATGCCCTCTTCAATACCCATCACCTACCCTCCCCTCCCTCCCACTCCCCATCAGCCCTCAGTTTGTTCTCAGTTTTTAAGAGTCTCTTATGCTTAGACACTAAGCATTTTAAAGAGAAGTATATGAATTTAGACTGAAAATTCTGAGAAAAAGAAAACTGTTTATGTTGATTCTCTTTGGTTGGGGAATTTGGGGTTATTTTCATTTTCTTCATTCCTGTTTTTATGGTCTGACTTTCCATAAGAGACTTGTATATCTTATATAATTAATTAAAATAATTATTTAACCACACTGTAACTAGTGTATGAAATAGCTCCTGGGAAACAGGAAAACTTCGGATTTCTAAGTGAACGTATTTATGTGGTATTGTAATTCACAAAAATAGATTTTATTGTCACATGATGTGGAACATTAGATAAAAAGCATTTTCCTCCAGATTGGTCACATATTGCAAACAAATTTTTCTAATAATAAGGTAAGTAGTCATTGGTAGGAAGTAAAGAAGTTTGTACTATCTACAAGGTAAAGTTCTTACTTGAAAACCTGAGATTTATCCTGGGTTCTCCACCTCACCACAAGCGTGACGGCCAGTAATTTTTCCACTGAAATAATTTGCTGAAATTTTAAAATGCTTCATGGCTAGTTATTTTTAAGTGACCCAGGACAGGAAGGATATGGAGGGGGTGGAGTACCATTGGAACTCCTGCCTGTTGATGGAAAATTGTTTCAAAGTGGACTAAGGCACGGCAAGTAATCTGAAGAGATTGCTGTGTAAAAAACTAAGGTTTTTATTGTGGCAGCTAAATACAGAGTGTATGCTTGACCCCAATAGGTCTTTGGGTTTTTTTGGCACTTTGTTTACTTCCATGGTGAAATTCTAAGGATTGGTTCAACCGCTGAAACTTGGACAAGTAAGAAAATGACTTTAATCACAGTAGTTGATAGGTGAGCCCAGGCTGGCAAGCAGGACTCTCCACATGGGTTTTACCTTTAACATGCACAACAATAAACAGAATCCATAGAACCCATTACATGATGTATTCTGATATTATTTAAATATATTAAATAAATGTATAATTAAATATATAATTATATTAAACAATTTACATATAGCTTCAGCTAAGTTAATGGGAAATGTCACTGGCAATATATATATCATAAAAAATCAGTGATAGGTCCTTTATTTAAATTTTTTTAATGTTTATTTTTGAAAGAGAGAGAGAGAGCAAGTAGGGGAGGGGCAGAGAGAGACACACACACACAGAATCAGAAGCAGGCTTCAGGCTCTGAGCTTTCAGCACAGAGCCCAGTGTAGTGCTTGAACTCAAGGATGGTGATCATGACCTGAACCAAAGTTGAACGTTTAACTGACTGAGCCACCCAGTCACCCTGGTCATAGTTCCTTTAGATTATTAAAACATTAATGGAGTCAGATGTTACCTTCTTCATCCCAATCAGGCACTTTGTAATTCTCCTCTGTGCACTCTCCGCCTCATACACATTTCTTACAGCATTGTACAGCATCAGGATAATTATCTATGTATCCATCTGTCTTCTGCTAAACTCTGAGCTCCTTGACTACTACAGCTGTCTTCCTTGCTTTTGTATCCCTAGCTACCAATACAGGACATGTAGTTTTGCCTATAGATGTTTATTGAAAGAAGGAAAGTAGGAGAGAAACATTGTGGATGGTGGAATTATTAATTAGTCCCTGTATTCAAAAGGCAGTAGTCTGGATTGCTCCATTTCCAATGTTTTTGGGATCCAGGAAAGTCCAACAATCTTTAACTGGGAGCTTAAGCTGTGTTTTGCAGGGAGAAATCTGTTAGTATGTGTTAAGGTCCATTCTTTTATCCCACCCAGCACTATTTGAATTCAGACCCTCATCCTACCTCAGTTGAACTTCAAGGGACCTCCATGCCCATTTCCATTCCATCCTCTACGTTGTCATCACACCTGTCTCTCTCAATTAGTATGAGCAGATTATTCTCCTGCTTAGTGTCTGTTACTGGCTCCCTGTACCTGCTAGATAATGTTGACTTCTTTGCAGGACAGTGGAGCCCTCTGTGGTCTGGCCCCGTCACTCCCATGCTCCCCATATTTGTGCTCCTGTCATACCATACAGGGTAGTCCTCATTTTTTAACAGGCCATGTGCTTTGCTGTTTTTCCTGCTTGAAATGCTCTCCAGCTTCCTATTTCTGCCAGATGACAGCCTCTTCTATAGAAGATCGAGGGGCGCCTGGGTGGCTCAGTCGGTTGAGCGGTCGACTTCGGCTCAGGTCATGATCTCGCGGTCCGTGAGTTTGAGCCCCGCGTCGGGCTCTGTGCTGACAGCTCAGAGCCTGGAGCCTGCTTCGGATTCTGTGTCTCCCTCTCTCTCTGACCCTCCCCCATTCATGCTCTGTCTCTCTCTGTCTCAAAAATAAATAAACGTTAAAAAAAAAAAAAGAAGATCGATCATCTGTCTGACCCTTCCAGGATGTTTGCCCCACCCTTCCTGTGGTGCCTGCCCCGTACTTACCAGCTTTCTGATTTACAATGACCTTATATACTTGTCTTTTTGCTTCTTGACCTCTACTTCTTCAACACCCCATCGCTCAGCTATGATGCGCAAGAAATGGAAGCTCTCATTTACTGAGTGCTAACTGTATACCAGGCGTTGGGTAGACTTGATTCCTCCTGGATGAAAAAGTACTTGGGGGCAGGAACCAAAGCTTATCCTGGGCTGACCATCCAGTTGGCTAGGGGCTCTCTAAATAAAACATATTGGTTGAATGTAACTTTTTTCCATCGTCTTGTAAAATAGGCAAGTAGCCTAAGTCATTTGAATTCAACACTCATTTAGGCTTCACATAAACAATTTTGGAAGTAAGAGGTGGGTGATTATCACTCATTTACTCTGCTAGTTTTAGAGCAAATCATTGCACTTTGGTGGGAGACAGACCAGGGAGGGAACACAGAGGAATGGTTTTCACTTAATACTTAGAAGATTGCTGAGAACGCTGAGATGAAAGGAGAATAAAGCCAGAATAGTGGTAGTGATAAGTGTAAAATGTAGATTCTTGGTTAAAGGAAAACCATGATGAAATAGCTCGTCACATTTTCATATGACTTGAAATATTTTGTGACATACATTCTGTTCTTCAGCTGCCATTCTCCATCTCTCCTGTAACTTTTTGCTTGTTTTCAAGTATGGTGTGAAATTTCCTTACCCCATCACTCTGCCAATCCAGGTGGCATTTCCTTAGAGAGCTGCGTTAGGGATCACCTCTAAAACACTTCCCGTTATGTCTGTAATCTTTGCCTTTATTTCATTCATACCACATGGTCATTTTGACTTAGAAGTAGCTTTGAAATGAATGTATTTTATGTAGAGATTTTTGTCTCTTTAGTCTGCAAAGTCCTTGTAGCCAACGACTGTATCTTATTTTTCTTTTAAATTACCTAGAGTTCTTAGTACCATTCTATGAAGGTTGTTATTAAATGTTAGAGTCTTGCTGAATTAAGTCATTTTTAAGTGTTTAAAATCTTAGTGGATGGATATATAGTCCAGGCCCTGAAAGATACTGTTTGTATTTATTTGGTAGCAGTTGAGAGAAAAACATGCTGCCTAGCTTCAAATACTGACTTTGCTAGATATTAGTAGTATAACCTTTCTTTTTTGTTTTAGTTTTTTTTTAATGCTTATTTATTTTTGAGACAGAGACAGAGAGAGAGAGAGAGAGAGAGAGCATGAACGGGGAAGGGTAGAGAGACAGGGAGACACAGAATCTGAAGCAAATTCCAGTCTCTGAGCTGTCAGCACAGAGCCCGATGAGGGGCTTGAACTTGTGAACCACGAGATCGTGACCTGAGCCGAAGTTGGATGCTTAACCAACTGAGCCACCCAGGTGCCTCTAGCAGTCCAACCTTTCTGTGCTTTAGTTTTTCATCTCTTGGGGCACCTGGATGGCTCAGTCAGTTAAGTGTCCAGCTCTTGGTTTCAACTCAGGTCATGATCTCACTGTTTGTGAGTTTGAGCCCCACATCGGGCTCTGCACTGACAGTGTGGGCCCTGCTTGGGATTCTCTGTCTCCCTCTCTCTTCCTCTCCCCCGCCCCTCAAAAATATATAAATATTAGAAAATTTTTTTTCATCTCTTATTAAGGCCGAAACATCGCTTCATCTACCTCATTGATGCAGGATGTTGGTGTTGTGAGGAGTATGTAAAACACTTGACAATGCCTGGCACATGGTAAATGCTCAGTAAATATTAGCCATTATGTATCGTTTGTGGGTACAAACACAGGGAAACAAAACACGAAATATGTGTAGTTTATGCATACATAATTTACCCCAATTATAAAATTGACTTATTAAATTGCAGGCATTAAAAAAAATTAAGGTGACATCAGTTTTGAATTGGAAAATGGAACGTTGTTACGGATATTTTTTTGAAAGAAGGAACTCCCTTACTGTGTGTTGATGCTCACAATCAGTTTAAGTCTGCTGCATGCAGCCTGGCCTAAAGATACCGGATGTTGAAAGAAATGAGCAAAAAACACACTTATAGAAATGCTTTTCATGATTTTGCTCATTTTTTGCAGCTGTTTTTAGTTTAGATGTTCTACTATTGTAGGGGTTCCTTAAAAACTCCTCTGTGTGAGATTCTGTGTTGGAGTGAACTTTATCATTGCAACAGCTAATAACGTGGTTGTAGTTTGGAGCTATTACTGTAAAGTGGTGAAAAAATGTTTTCATAACGTGCCCTGTGCCCCGTTGTGTTAGCAAATGAGGACTGAGGGATAGACCGTGAGCAGAGCAGTTACCTCACCCCACTCCCGTGCTGCAATAAACAGCTTCAGTTTTGAAGCATGGGCTTTATTATATTCTTGCATTTTGAAATGTATGCCATTGCTGCCAACATCATACAGCATGTAGTTTTACTGTAGTTAATCATGCTATCAATTTATAAAGCTCAGTATCATCATTTTGTGGTACAGTGAAATTATAATAAGAGTTATAATGAGATCAGAGGAATAGATGGCTCTTCAGGGAGTCGTTCCTTCCTTCTAGAGTGTTCTCTGTCAAGATTGGGCTCTGGGATTCTTGTGCCTGTGTACTCCTCCTTTGTGTTCTTTCCCACCTTAGAGGCTGCCAGAGTGGGGAGGGCAGAAATGGTTTTGTCTAGAAATGTCGCATACAGAAGTATTCCATACTTCTAAGTCATGTATGCTAGGGGTTGAACAGGAGTTGTGTCCTCTGGAGGGCCATTTTCTTAGCACACAGGTGTCTTCCATTTGCTAATAAGCCCAGTGCCCCATCACCCAAAGGAAAAGCGTTTTGTTACTTTACCTGCCAGAAGCTTTTTTCTTTCTCTGCCCAGCTGGAGTCCCATTTTCTAAATTGCATAAAGGCACAATGTATTGCCTAGTAGTGGCTTGATTCCCAGTTCCGTAGGAAGTAGGTGAGCTCCCTCGCACCCAGTTTCATGGCCGACTCAGAGCCAATTCTTGGAGCCCTAAGACTACAGACTCCTGAACACTCCACTTCTGTGTTGCCCATAAGAGGAGTGCAGAGAGACCGCTGGCTGGAAGCAGTCAGGACCCCCTTGCCAGGACCTGGAGGTTGTGAGGCTGGGGCTTCTTCCTGTCTGCTGGGGGCATTTCCCCTCCTGTGGCTGGCTTACATTAGGAGCTCTTTATGGCAGTTGCCCTGTTTTACTGAGCAGGACTGTTGGTCCAGGTGGAAACCTGGTGGGAGAAGACTTAGGGGTTGTCACAGCCATTGCCTTGTTCCCCGGCCCTGTGCCGCTCATGCAACCAGTCACAGGGCCTGCACCTGTGGCGGTGCTCCCACATCTCTTCTCCACCAGGTTAAGCTCTTGAGTTCCCTGGAATTCTGGGTCCCTATTTGCTGTTGGCTCTTTCCTACCTACTCCCTGGCTAGGGTTTTCTTTCCCATGGGTTGACTTGCTGGCTGGCTGGCTGGCTGACCAATATGCCGCTCATCATAATGGTTTCTAACCTCTGTCCTGTGGGAATTCCTTGGCATGAGTTTCGGAAAGAGCAGAGTTCAGATTGTCACCGTACATTAGAAGTGCTAAATTCTAATTTGGGTGAGCTAAGCCTGGGTTAGTGATGGTGTGATGGGTGCTTTTGTGGCTTGCAGGGGTTTGTAAATCAGACAAGAGCAGAAAAATTACCTCCAGAAATAGCAAAACCTCATCTTCACCTTACTATAGATTTCTGAGACCCCTTGTTTCTGTCAGTCCCTCCTAATGTATACATTCCCTGATAGACGAGCTGAACTTCAGGGACCTTAGAAGAAGGCCTCTCAAACCTTGCAGAGGCCTGCAGATCACCTGGGGCACTTTCAAACACAGGCTGTGATTCAGTGTGTTGTGGGCAGGGCCTGAGAGTCTGACTTTCTAACAAGCTCAGGACTTTATCAAACTTCTGTCAGTCAGTAGGACTTTTTCACCTCTTTCCAGTTTTACTTGAAAGCCTCCACCTTACACACCCATTTATGTTTTGATTTGTTTTATTTTGCTAATAGAGCCATTTCTGGTGTAACTGTTTGCTTTATATCACTGAGATCATATGGACATACATTTTAAGAACCTTTTGAACTATTGAGTATGTTCCCAAGATAGCACATACCAAAGAAAAATAGTACCTTTTATCTTTAAAATGTTTCCCTTTTTAAAAAATGTTTATTTATTTTTGAGAGGGAGAGAGAGACAGACAGAATGTGAGCAGTCGAGGGGAAGAGAGAGAGGGAGACACAATCTGAAGCAGGCTCCAGGCTCTGAGCTGTCAGCACAGAGCCTGATGCAGGGCTTGAACCCACGAACCGTGAGATCATGACCTGAGCCAAAGTCATACGCTTAGCTGACTAAGCCACCCAGGAGCCCCATAAAATGTTTCCCTTTTTAAATTATGGAAACAGGTTCAAGTTTTACAGAAATATTTTGAGAACCTGCAGTTTATATAGCTACTTTACCAGGAAAGGTGTCTTAAAAAAATTTTTTTAACATTTATTTATTTTTGAGAGAGAGGGAGAGAGAGCACGAGCAGGGGAGGGGCAGAGAGAGAGGGAGACACAGAATCTGAAGCAGGCTTCAGGCTCTGAGCTGTCAGCATGGAGCCTGACGTGGGGTTTGAACTCACGAACTGTGAGATCATGACCTGAGTCAGGTCAGACACTCAACCAACTGAGCCACCCAGGCGTCCTGGGAAAGGTGTCTTTTAATCTAACAACATTGATATGAATTCTGGAGGCAGAAGGCCCTTAGATAAGTGGGTGCTGCTGAGGCAAGTAAATTTAATAGGCAAGCAGGACCTTATAGATAAGGGAATGACTCTTTGAATGGGTTGTCCTGGGAGGAAATTCCCATCAGGATGGTCATGATGCAGATAGTCTTCCATATGAGTACTTGCCACATTGCTTCCCAGCTTTTCCTGGTCCACTCTCATGGTACCTCCCCTAATCCCTATCCTGGACCAGAGAACCCTCAGTGCCTTTAACATGGAGAATAGCCCTCTTTGTGTGTGTGCATGTTCACACACATGCATGTGTATGTGCACACACACACATGTATACCCACACCCAGACTGAGAGACTAAGATCCTCAGAAAGCCAATACCATCCTCGGCAGGGCCCTGCCTCTTAGATCTGAGTGTTTCCTTTGGTGTTGAGGCTGCAGGAGGCACCTGCGGCCATGTGCCTATCAGACACTTTCACAGAGAATTGACTTTCTTGAGGGTTTCTGCAAGTTTATCCAATGTAGTCTGGTATCTGTTCCACTCCGCTCCCCCCCCCCCCCCCCGTTAATAAAGTGAAAAATTAGTGTTCTAATTTGCAGAAGAGAATAGGAGGCAGATACAGCCAAGGTCTTACCTGTGAAAGGAGAAGAAACTCTTCAAGGAATAGGAAGGAATTGGTTCTAGGATAAGTTATAAATGTTGTCATGTCAGTTCGGGCTTCTTTATGGTTCTAATGGAGTTTTATTTATTTATCATTTATTCATTTATTTATTTAAAGTTTATTTATTTATTTTGAGAGAGAGCACAGGAGGGGAAAAGAGAAAGAGAAAGAGAATCCCCAGCAGGCTCTGAGCTGTCAGCACAGAGCCGGACGTGTGGCTTGAACTCACGAACTGTGAGATCATGACCTGAGCCAAAATCAAGATTTGGACCCTGAGCCAACATAGCCACCCAGGCATTCCTACTGATAGGATCCATGATGGCCCAGAGACTAAGGCCCTTAATCTTAAAGGGAATACTATGTAGTGTAGTGAATGTACTGTGTAGTGAATTATATTCTCAGCAACATTCCTCAAGTAGATGGTAGAGTGTTTTGTGAGGCTGTTTTTCAGAAGGTCTTTCGATATAGGTTGATGGCATATGTATACATAATTTAGTGAAGACCTTTCCATAAGAGCCCCCAAATGATGAAGTCTAAATATCCAGCTCTCTGGCTGCCTCCGGGGATAAAATTACATCTGGAGAAATGCATGGGCCCCATATCCTTTATGCAGTCTTTTATGAGGACTGTTTTGCTCCACCGAGCTATATTTTGAAATCTGTTAAGTTAAATTGCTTAAAAAAGGAAGAAAGTGTGTGGCTTAAGTCTTTCTTTAGGAGAATATTATCAACTTCAGTTTCAGGGACAGTATATACAAAATAGATTAAATCCAGTGGCTGCTACTGATTGCTCAATTTCCCAATACGAACAGTGAGAGGATTAAATATATCTTTGCGTTCCCTTTTGTCTCCAAAGTCTTCTGTAAGGTCTTGGCAAGTAAGAGTTGATATTCTCAAAGTGGGTAATTGAGGCGACTTCGGCAGACTGTTTACAAAGATGAGGGCAGGGTTTGGGGAACCTGGGCACAGTGCAGTGCCTAGGGCTTGCTAGGGCAGGGAGCCATTACCACATCTAGGCTTGAAGCTTAAAGGGAGGAAGTGTTTACAGAAATTGTAGAGATTAGCTTTAGGGAGCTATTTGAAAAAAGCTGCAGAGGGATTGCCACCAATCCTGGTAGGGAGCTGAGCTGGAAGAATGTCTACCCAACTTTGCTCTTTTCCTCGCCTGTCTCCTGATGGTGGTCCTCATGGTCCAAGCCCAGTAGACAACCAGAGGGTTTCCATACACCTCAGCCTCCAGGGACACAGAGCAGGGTGAAGAAGAGTGGAGAGGGTGGAAGGGCAAATGGGAGACACCCAGCACTTTCCCTAACTTCATGCTCCTAAGCAAACACTATATTTTTTCTCAAGGTAAAGAAATTGTCTTCAGGTTAGCTTCTTGTCTCTGCCTTACTACTCAAGCTCCTGGGCTTAACATAGGACAGCTGGCCACAAAGTACACAATAAGAAGGGGCAGTAAGTAAGTGGCAACAATCAAACTCTGCAGTGCTGAAGAAATAAAACAGAAATGGTGAGCCAATGGCTTTGTCATGTTTCTGCATGTGGTTGTTCCTGTCCTTTTGAAATTTATGAGGGAATAGTTTTTAGACTGTAGGACAAAAACAAAACCTTCGTAAAATTTCACCTGCTGGTTCCATCTTTATAGTGTTGGAGAAAACTCTTCATTTCCTGATCCATAAATCTCACAGATGAATGACAAGATGGCACTGTGGTCTTGTCTGTGTGACAGCCTCTATTGTGAAGAACAGCCCTCTTAGGTTGTATTCGTTGACATGATAACTTGAAGCAAAGTTGGCTTTGCCACAAAAATATTATGATTTGCAGTCAAGTATGGGAATATACTCTCTTGAGGGAATTACAGATCTTTCCCCAGTTTCTTAAACAATTAGCACATTTCCCAAGAAGGTCAATTGGAAGATAATTTATATATAATAAACCCCATCCATTCTAAGTATACATTTCTATGAGTTTGGGCACATATAAACAGTTGTGCAATCACCACCACAGTGAAAATACAGAATGTTTTTATCACCCCAAAAACTTGACTGGAGCCACGTTGTGGTCAATCTCCTCCCTGACTCCTGGCCCTGGGCAATCTCTAATCTGAGTTTTGTAACTGTAGCTTTGTCTGGTGTAGAATTTTATATAAATACAATTATATTCACATTTTAGAATCAGCTTTTCAATTTCTACAAAAAGTCTTCTGGGGTTTTATTGTATATTTGTGTGTATATGTTTATACAAGTTAGTAATATTTATTCAAGTATATATACATTATAAAAATGATCTGGGTAGTATAAAACGGTTTAAAATAAAAAGACAAGTTTACCACCCACTCTCTTTCATTTCCAGTCCCACTTCTCAGAGCCTACAGCATTTAACTGTCTCTCTCTTCAGTTATTCTGAAGGTTTTAATTAATATACAAGCCACTCTTTCTTGACAGTATCTATTGACATTGTGCAGTGAGAGGTGATGATTTTGCTCATTACATTACCTCCTCTACTCTTCCCCTCCTCTCCCTTCTTCCCAGTAGTTGTTAATTAAATCATCATTTGGAATTCCTGTATTGTTACCTTGGAACCTTAAATGCTAATATTTGGTTTTATATCTTAAATTAAACTGGTACTTTGCAGAAGAAAATAATTAAATTACAGTTCTTGGACTAAATAGACTATCCTTTATGTAAAATAGCTACTTAACCATAAATTTCAGGGATGGGGTCCAGACATGTCTAGTTAGGTTACTCTGCCATTCGGGGTGTGTGTGTGTGTGTGTGTGTGTGTGTGTGTGTGTGTGTGTGTGTTAATTGATATGACACACTTCTGTTTCAGTTATGTATACATATTACATATCTAAATTAGATATCAGATGTTAAAAACTTAAGTTATATTAACATGACAAAGAAAATTCAGAAGCAAATTGCAGGAGACTTGAAGAGAGCTTTGTTTTACTTCTTTGGTGTACACAGGTTAAGCAAAGCAAACTAAGAAGGAAGTTTTCTCTTTCTAGCAAGAACATGAAATTGAAAGCTTGAGGCATATGAAAAAAATAAGCTAACAATAAAGATTTTACAACTAAGGACTTTTTATATTGGCAACTAGTTGAAACATTAGTTTCATTAAAACATTAGTTTTAACAACTAGTTAAAACATCTTAGCCAAGTTATTTTAAAAAAACACCTTTAAAGTAGTATTTATGAATACAAGCATATTTTCTTTGTACTTCTATAAACATCATCTTTGAGATGTTAGAAGTGGATACTGATTCTAGGTTTCCTCTATTATAAGGAGCTGCAGGTGCAGACAGGATGGTTTAGTAATTTACCTTCTCTAAATCTTCTTTGTAAATGACTTCATCATCTGACATCTGGCATCCTTGTGGGTCAGACTTTTCCATGAACTCTACAAACTAGAATGTGTTCACCAAGCACAGGGTCTTTTCTGTGCTCAAGGATACTATTGACTCTGAAATACTTGATGACTTCACTTAAATATAGAGAGACTTCTTAAAAAATTGAAGTACAATTAACATACAGTGTTATGTTAGTTTTAGGTATATAATAATTCTGTACATTTCTCAGTGCTCATCAAGAGAAGTATACTCTTTTTTTATTAAAAAATTTTTTTTAATTTACATCCAAGTTAGTTAGCATATAGTACAAAAATGATTTCAAGAGTAGATTCCTTAATGCCCCTTACCCATTTAGCCCATCCCCCCTCCCACAACCCCTCCAGCAACCCTCTGTTTGTTCTCCATATTTAAGAGTCTCTTATGTTTTGTTCCTCTCCCTGTTTTTATATTATTTTTGCTTCCCTTCCCTTGTGTTCATCTGTTCTGTGTCTTAAAGTCCTCAATTAGTCAGAGAAAGAGAAATATAGTCTTAATCTCTTTTATCTCTTTCACCCACCCCCCCCCACCCACCTCCCCTCTGAAAACCACCAGTTTATTCTCTGTATGTGAGTGTGTGTGTGTGTGTGTGTGTGTGTGTGTCTTTTCTTTGTTCATTTGTTTTCTTAAATTCCACATGACTGACAAAGACATGGTGTTTGTCTTTCTCCGACTGACTTATTTCACTTAGCATTATACCCTCTAGATTGATATATGCTGTTGCAAATGGTACAGTGGTTCACTGATTTTTATGGTTGGGTAATGTTCCATTATAATGTGTATACCACTACTTTATGTTTATCTAGGAATGGATATTTGGGTTGTTTCCATCCTTGACTATTGTAAATAATGCTGCAATAAATATAGGGGTGCTTATATCTTTTTGAATTAGTGTTTTCACTTTCTTTGGGTAAATACCTACTAGTGGACTTACTGGATCATATGGTAATTCTGTTTTCAATTTTTTGAGGAACCTCGATGCTGTTTTCCACAGTGACTACACCAAGTTACTTCCCACCAACAGTGCATGAGCATTTCTTTTTCTCCACATCCTTACTAACACTAGTTATTTCTTGTGTTTTTTATTTTAGCCGTTCAGACTGGTGTAGGGTGATATCTCATTGTGACTTTAGCTTTCATTTCCCTGATGATGAGTGATGTTGAGCATCATTTCATGTGTCTTTGGCCATCTTTATGTCTTCTTTGGAAAAATGTGTATTCAGATCTTCTCATTTTTAAATAGGATTTATTTGTTTCTCTGGTGTTGAGTTGTGTAAGTTTTTTATGTATTTTTGATATTAACTCCTTATTGGATATGTCAGTTGCAAATATCTTTTCCCATTCACTAGGTTACCTTTTTGTTTTGTAGATGGTTTCTTTTGCTGTGAAAAACCTTTTTATTTTTGTGTCATCCCAGTAGTTTATTCTTGCTTTTGTTTCCCTTGCCTAAGGAGACATATTTAGAAAAAATGTTTCTATGGCTAATGTAAGAGATTGCTTCCTATGTTTTCTTCTAGGAGTTGTATGTTTTCATGTCTCCCATTTAGGTCTGTAATCCATTTTGAGTTTATTTTTGTGTATTGTGTTAGAAACTGGTTCAGTTTCATTCTTTTGCATATAGCTGTCCAATTTTCCCAGCACCATTTGTTGAAGAGACTCTCTTTTCCCTATTGTATATTCTTCCTCATTTTATATCCTTTGTCATAGATTGATGATACAGGTGTTGGCTTGTTTCTGGACTCTCAATTTTGTTCCATGAAACTATGTGTTTATTTCTGTGCCAATAACTGTTTTGATTACTACAGCTTTGTAGTATATCTTGAAATCTGGGATTGTGACACCTCCAGTTTTGTTCTTCTTTCTCAAGATTGATTTGGTTATTTGGGGGTCTTTTGGGGTTCCATATGGATTTTAGGATTATTAGTTCTAGTTCTGTGAAAAATGTTGTTCATATTTTGATAGAGATCACATTAAATCTGTAGATTGCTTTGGGTGGTATGGAGATTTTAACAATATTAGTTCTTTCAATCCATATACATGCAATATCTTTCCATTTGTGTCATGCGATGTCTTTCATCAATGTTTTCTAGTTTTTGGAGTACAGGTCTTTCACCTCTTTCGTTAAGCTTATTCCTAGGTATCTTATTATTTTTGTTGCAATTATAAATGGGATTGCTTTTTTAATTTATTTCTGCTACTTCATTACTATTGTATAAAAATGCAACAGATTTCAGATTTCTATATATTAGTATTATATCCTGCAACTTCACTGAATTCATTTATTCTAGTAGTTTTATGATGGAGTTTTTAGCGTTTCCTCTGTATAGTATCATGCCATGTGTAAGTAGTGACAGTTTTACTTTTTCTTTACCAATTTGGATGTTGGTTTTTTTTTTTTTCTTGTCTAATTGCTGTGGTTAGGACTTCATAACCTAAGTACTGTGTTGAATAAAAGTGGTGAGAGTGGATATTCTTGCCTTGTTCCTCATCTTAGAGCAAAAACTCTATTTTTCATCACTGAATGTGATGTTAGGATTTTCATAGATAGCCTTTATTATATTTAGATATGTTCCCTCCTTTTTATCATGGCTGTATGTTGTACTTTGTCAATTGCTTTTTCTGCATCTACTGAGATGATTATATGGTTTTTATCTCTTGTTAATGTGATGTATCACGACTGATTTGTGAATATTGAACCACCCTTGAATAAAATAAATAAATGAATAAAATAAATCTCCCTTGATCATGGTGAGTGATTTCTTTTAATGTATTGTTGAATTTGGTTTACTAATATTTTGTTGAGGATTTTAGCATCTATGTTCACCAGATATATTGACCTGTAGTTCTCTTTTTTGGTAGTGTCTTTGTCTGTTTTTTGTATCAAGGTAATGCTGGCCTTATAGAATGATTCTGGAAGCTTTCCTTCCTCTTCTATTTTTTGGAAATAGTTGGAGAACAGGTATTAATTCTTTAAAAAAATGTTTTTAACGTTTATTTTTAAGAGAGAGAGAGAGCACAAGCAGGGGAGGGGTAGACACAGAATCTGAAATAGGCTCCAGGCTCTGAGCTGTCAGCACAGAGCCTGACGCAGGGCTTGAACTCTGAATGACGAGATCATGACCTGAACTGAAGTTGGAGGCTAACCAACTGAGCAACCCGGGTGCCCTACTATTAATTCTTCCATTAAATGTTTGGTAGTACTAACGCGTGGAGCCATTTAGTTTTGGATTTGGGGTGGGGGGTGATTTCTGATTCATTTTCATTGGTGGTGATCAGTTTGTTCAAATTTTCTATTTCTTCCTGATTCAGTTTTGAAATATTATATATTTCTAGGAATTAATGTACTCTGAAGAGAATTCTTAATTCAAGACCAGACCCCTCTTATAGAAACCACAGTCTCAAGACGTTTGTTTATTTAAATCTAACAACAACAAAAACATATGATCTTCATGAGGCCCAAACAGCCATTTTATTTTCTTGGGGCATTTATATGGGCAAAATAGCTAAAGTGGGAGATCACTGAAATAGTAATAGCTTCATAGTTCATATTATGAAGTTCTTTTGTTTTGTCACAAAATGTAACAATTTCTGTAGCTCATACCAATGTGAGATCCAAAGCATAGAATAAAATTATCAAGTATTTCCCTTTAAAGTTGTCAAGGCTTTGATCTCTTCATTGACAACAGCTGCATCTTTAAAATAGGAAGATGACAGTAGGAGTATAGCATAAGAACTGGTGCTGAAGGAGAGTTTTGAATGACTAGAACAAGAAGACATTATGTTTACTAAGCGATTTGTTCCAGAAACTGAAATGCCCAGGGGAAAATGCTCACATGTTGTGCAAATAAAGCCTGAGGTAACCTTCCCACAGTGGTTACCATATTCCTATTTTATAACTTTTAATAATATTTATAAATTTGTAGTTCTTCTTTCATTAACTTTCAACAGCACCTCTTTATTCTTTACTTTCTGCCCTTCCTCCTCCTCTCCTACCCCACCTTTACTGTGAAGTTATTATTGAAAAATACATTCTGAAATTAGTCATCTATGCCTTATATATAGGTTGATTTTTGAAAGACAAAAGCTGAAAGCAGGTTTCATTGCAGCACATAGGGGTATACTGTGGTTAGATTTCTTTCTCCATGGATCCAATGCCATTTTTGTCCTCAAGAAATAATTTTAAATAAATTATTTTTCCAGTGTGCCCACCACATTTGGCCACATTTTAGTGGGTTTTGTGTTTGCACTGTGACTTTCTTTTGTATTTTTCCCTCCTTGGAGTTCCTTATTGCCTTTCATTTTTTTCAGTGAGAGACGTGAAATCCCTTCTACTATGTCCCTTTACACCCAGTCTCCACCCTTCTTCACTATACTCTCTGCCTCTATGGATTGTATCAGCAGGCCACCATGCCTGATGGCTTCTAGGTGGGTCTAGCCAATGAGGAGACCAAAATGAGATGAACAGGAGTGGGGAGAATGAGGTCAGTGTATGTATTCTGCTGGAAACTTGATCTGTGGAGTTGCCTCAGTCTGGTTACATACTTCTTCTGAAGGTTCAAACTCACAACCCCAAGATGAAGAGTCACATGCTCTACCGACTGAGCCAGCCAGGTGCCCCTCAAAATAGCATTCTTGTGGATTGTTTTGCCATTTTGATTTGGTTAAATACTTATCCTCTGGTCTCTTTCAGCTTAGAGAGTGGTGACAGTCCCACCCTTGCTAGCTCTCCAGTTTACTGCACACTCTTTTCCTCAGTTTTGTAAATAGACTCCAAATTGTCATAATCTGAGGTGCCACTGGTTTCCTGTTGGGATCTTAACTGCTACAGTAGGGTTTCAGGAGGAAGCAAGATCTGGAGTTTGAGGTTTCTGCACCTGTTCTGATTTAACATGTTAGAACCAAGAAGGCTGACTGGGCTCTTTCTACACGGTTGGGGAAATCTTCACTTTTTGGTGATCAGACAGGGAGCTCACTGCCACACACTTCATACTACTCTTAAAACCACCTTTCTCTCAAAACCAAAATGGTAGCAGTTTTCATCCTGGGAGCACCCATACATCCTTGTTAGCTGCTTCAGTTATCCTCAGTTCAGTTTCTTTAAAGAGGAGCCTTCTATTTTTTGTTGTTGTTGTTGTTCTTTTGTTTTAATTTTTGTTTGGGCCTATTGATAAACTTCTTGAGCTCTGTGCCCTGGGATGGGAAAAGCAGAGAGTGGTTGTTTCATAACAACCTCCCTGCCCAAAACTTAACCAGCATAAAACATCATTTATTTATTATAATCGTGGATTCTTTGGGTCAAGAATTCAGAATGGCCAAAGCAGGGATGGCTTTTCTCTGTTCCACCATGACTGAAGCCTCCACTGGGACCACAGGGGACTGGAACATCTGGTCCTGGAATGGCTGGGGTTGCAACAGCTGGGGTTGGAGGAGAGGAGCCCCTTCTCAGGTGACTTCTTGATTCATATTTCTTATGCCTGGGCTGGGGTTGCTTAAGGAAGACTTGCTTTTGGAGCCTTGAGCCACCAACATTAGAAATCTCCCTACCCTATGAATGCTACTCTGGAGAGGTTACATGTCCCTGTTTTGCTTGAAAGTTCCAACTGAGCCAAGACCTCAGTTTACACTTTTATCCATTATGGAAAAAGCACAATCCTAGCTTACTTTTGAACAACTTATTTTAAAACAGTAATGTTAGTAAATTAGCCTCTCATATTAAGTCTAGCAATAGTTCATGCTTTTTTCCTAGTAAAAGTTCAAGTATCAAAGACATATCTGGATTTACCCAATACTGGTTTATCCAAGTAATGCAGACAGCTCTGATGGTGTGGGACTGGCGTTTGAATACAACAGACTGGTGTTTGTACCAAGCAGTACCTTGGCTTGGTTGTGTTCTATGTAGCTCTGTATGCTAGTGACTCATCAAAGACAGGCTTTCTTCAATATGATACACAAAACACAGGTAATTACAATCAGTAATGTTGGCCAGCCGCCTTCAAACAGCTGCAGTCCTGACACTCTATCATCTGAGCAAACTCCAAGAAAGGCCACAGATGAAACAAGGGCAACACACATAACTGGCTATCAGTTTTTTGCTGTTGTACCTAGCCTCTGTAAATTTGGTGCTATGTGCTTCAAACATGAGGATATGTGAGTTGTGAGAGTGGTGAATTGTTGCATAGCTGAGTTATGCAGCAGCGAATACTATTACAGTTTTCTGTTTTTTCTCATTTACCATCTAAATAGGTTGGGCATGTCTACCAGACAAAAGGCTGCATGCAGCCTTAGTGAAGGAAGACTATTCTAAAGAGATTGAGATTGAGATGATATTTGTGATCCAACAGGCTCTTTTTCCTTTCTGTGTTGTTAGTATGCCTTCACTAGTGGGAAATAGGGCACCCAGACAATAGCCTTCCAGCCGCAGTCTTTTTAAAAATTTTATTTATTAGATTTATGAATGAAGCTGGCCTTTATTACACGAGTCTTCTCTAGGATGATTTTAATCAAGGATAAGATACTCTGAACTAATGATGGATTTGAGTAGTGACTTTCCAGCCTTTGTTGGGCTCCTTTGCTAAATTTGGATTCACTGCAGGAGCCCATAGACATCACGTACACTATTTGATATTCCTGCAAAACATGTCCCTACAGTCTTGGTATGTTTCATTCTTTTTACACATGAACATCTCAGTTTTTACTGTCATTTCAGGACTCTTTGTCTTAGTCTATTTGGGCTTCTGTAACAGAGTAGCATAGACTGGGTGGCTTATAGACGATAGAAATTGATTTCTTACAGTTCTGGAGGCTAGAAGTCCAAGATCCAGGCCAGGGCAGATTGGGCATTTGATGAGAGCTTGCCTCCTGTTTCGTAGCTGGCCATCTTTTCACTGTGTCTTTACATAGTGGAAGGAATGAAGGATCTCTCTGGGATCACTTTTGTAAGGGCACTAATCCCACTCATGAGAGCTTCACTGTCAAGATCTAATCACCCCAAAGGCTCTGCCTGCTGATACCTTCACTCTGGGCATTAGAATTTAACATATGAATTTTGAGGGAACACAAACATTTAGTCTATAGACCCTTAGACCTCATTACGTTTTCCTAGGGACCGTGAAGGTACTCTTCAGTATTTTGAGAGTCAGGTGCTGAGTGTAGATGCTTTCTGAGTGTAGATGCTACTCCTTGGTAATTTAAGAGCTATGATGTAAACATTTGGTGGTTGAAAGGCTGTCTCATGGGCATGTGCTTTTCTTTTTTGGAAATCCAGAGCAACTTCCTCTTGACATCTAATTTTACCCTGACTTGTATTTTTTTTTTTTCTTGCCTCCATTTTGCTGTATGATTGTAACTCCCTTGAGGGCTGACAGGAAAAATTTCTCATCCTGAAAGCCAAACAGCACCCAGCATAGTTTGGGCCATGTGGTAGACACTTAGAAATCTGTGTTACACAGAAGGGAGATATGGGCTTCCCCTCTCTGCTGGTTTGAATATGGTATTTGTCTTCTGTGTCCTTTTGAATTCTGACAGAATTGGTGGTCTCTAGGGAATGGGTGGAAGCTGCTCATACATTTCAGTTGGAAATGGGTTCCTTTGACAGTTTATCTATGAAGGGCCATCGCTATGTGGAATTAGATCATTTGGTTACCACTGTAGGTTTTAGCAAATGACTGTACAGCAGTAGCCCAGTGGCAAACTACTGTGTATATTCAGTGAAAAGTCTGTTTTTGAAAGGAGTATCCACCAACCTTTCCTTCTTCTGGTTTTGCTTCACTGGAGGAAATAAGGGTGACATTTTTAGCATTTAACTCCCATTTCCATGTATAGAGGGAGCAGTTACCTTAATTTATCAACTTCACATACAGGGCTTTTCTTCCTTTCTTTCTTTTTTTCCTCCCCTGCGATACATCTTTATTTATTTGGTTTTCTTTCCTGCATTTGTATTTGTATACTAGGTTTAGTGCTATGTTTTGATCAAAGAATTTACTAAAATAGCTAGATGGCAGTTGAAATGCCATTCCTTTGCTAACTTTTATTTTTTTTTTATTTTTTATTTTCAATATATGAAATTTATTGTCAAATTGGTTTCCATACAACACCCAGTGCTCATCCCAAAAGGTGCCCTCCTCAATACCCATCACCCACCCTCCCCTCCCTCCCACCCCCCATCAACCCTCAGTTTGTACTCAGTTAAAAAAATTTTTTTTTAACGTTTATTTATTTTTGAGACAGAGAGAGACAGAGCATGAACAGGGGAGGAGCAGAGGGAGAGGGAGACACAGAATCTGAAACAGTGTCCAGGCTCTGAGCTGTCAGCACAGAGCCCGACACGGGGCTCGAACTCATGGACCGTGAGATCATGACCTGAGCTGAAGTCGGACGATTAACCGACCAAGCCACCCAGGCGCCCCAATGTTCTCAGTGTTTAAGAGTCTCTTATGCTTTGGCTCTCTCCCACTCTAACCTCTTTTTTTTTTTTTTCCCTTCCCTTCCCCCATGGGTTTCTGTTAAGTTTCTCAGAATCCACCTAAGAGTGAAAACATATGGTATCTGTCTTTCTCTGTATGGCTTATTTCACTTAGCATAACACTCTCCAGTTCCATCCACGTTGCTACAAAGGGCCATATTTCATTCTTTCTCATTGCCATGTAGTATTCCATTGTGTATATAAACCACAATTTCTTTGCTAACTGTTTTAAATGATCAAATGACAAGGGGCGCCTGGGTGGCTCAGTCAGTTAAGCGTCAGCTCTTGACTTCGGCTCAGATCGTGATCTCACAGTGTGCAAGTTTGAGCCCCACATCAAGCTGTGTGCTGACAGCAACCAAAGCCTGCTTGGGGATTCTTTCTCTCCCTCTTGCTCTCTGCCTCTCCTTCACTCATGTGTTCTGTTCGTTGTCAAAATAAATAAACTAAAAAAAAAACTTTAATTAAAAAAAGATGGGTGATGAAGAAAAAAAACTGAGGGATAGTTGAGGAGCATCTGGACAGTAACTTATGGTGACCTATCCTTTCTTAATATTTTCAGTGGCTCAGAGGCTCCAATTTTGTCATTGTAAACGAGGGATTCTGTGGTATTAAAATGTGGGCTTCTATGATTTCTACTGACTAAATTTGTATCTTTGGAAGAAGTAAAAGAAGCCCTATCACTTTACCTTTACTTAGTAACAATCTTGATTTTAAAGTGCATTTTGGAATATCGAAGTACTTATAGAATATCAAGACTATGTAAATAAGAGGATACATTGTATAGACCTGGAAATTTTGTAATGAAGCCATTCCCTACCGCCCCCCCCCCCCCCCCGAATATTGCAAGATGTTATCTCACTTGACATGGTGAAATGGAATTGATAATAGGATTATCATTTTCCCTGACAATAGATTTTCAGCATTATGTTACATTTATTATGACAGATTTGGCAAGCAGAATGCCGTAACTGGCTTTGGTCATTGGGCTGCTCATGGAAAAAAAGTAGTTTTTTCTATCAAACAGATGGAAACTGTCAATGAGAATCCCTTGAGCTACTTTGTTCAGCGGGCATGGATTTGGTCTAAGTAATTGACTCCCTGCCAGAGGAAAGTGGCTATCTCAGTTTTTAAAATATATCACAAAGAGTTAGACATTTTTTTTTTTAATAAAGGAAAAGTAAGTTGGTTTGGATTTTAGGTTTATTCATGAAAATAATTATTTCAGCTTTGTTGAGTATAATTGACAAATACAATTATATGAAAAGAATTTGTTTTAATTTCATGTATTAAAGTAGAAATCTATGTAAGATAGGTCAGTGCTGAGGGTGAACTGTAGACCTAAAGAAAAAGAGTATCTACTTTTTCTGAATTGCCTTAGGATAAAGAAGCCTACACTTTCCTCCCCAAACTGGCGAGCCAAGCCTTCTGGCACTTTTGCTGTTGTCTTAGGTCTTTGAAGAAAGTCTTGGAGATAACAATTAGGGGGCTTGCCTAGAGAATGCTCATTTAACTTTATTTTCATCAGTGGTGCTAACAAGGGTGCCAGTCAGCTGTACACATGTTCACCCTACTTTAAAAACTCCTTTAAAAATTGCTGCCTGAAAGCAGGGTTCTTGCTGCAGAGCTGTTGGTAGCATGAAAACTGGGAGTTGACCTGTGTGCCTTGTGTTTGTGTTAATGTTGGCAGGAAGAGCCTAAGAGCATTTGAGGTTCTCTGGAATGATTCGAGGCCTGTGGCCACGATAAAGCTCTCCCTTGCTGCTGAACTTGTTGTACGAACAATGAGCAGTTTCCTGTCATTTAACAGGCAAGGAAAAGTAGCACTCAGCTACTGAGTTTTGGATGCACTTGTAATATAGGTCTCCTCCTTGATGAGAAATACGATAAGGTGTGGCACATTGCTTATTGTCCACCCTTTTGTTTCTGGGTAGTGATCACGGAGTGGTTTTTCTTTTCTCTTTTTAAAATTTAATTTCGTTTAAATTCCAACACACTTAACATACGGTGTTATATTAGTTTCAGAGTGGTCTTTCTTTGCTAGTGGGTTCTTAGACTCTGGGTGGGTGAGAAATGGAGCTCACTACGAGGCTCTGTCGGTTGTCTGGCCATGAAGCTGCGTGTCCAAAGCAACCTACCAACTGGCCTGTGAGTGAGAATCACCAGACACCTAATTATGTGGTCAAACCATTTAAAGAAGCTTCATTTATTACCTTCTAGTAATATATTGTTCTTTAAAGGAGGTGGCCCTCTTGGCTGAACCTGGCTTGTTCCACAAAACGGTACACACAATTATTTAAATTGGTCATTTCCTCAGCTGAAATGGTTCTGGAGAATTAACTATCTTAACAGATAGAGGCAGGAGTGCCAGGGCCCGGGTAACGTAACCAGTTCCAGTGAAACAATTGTGGAAAAGATAAGTGCTCTGATTGAAATCATAATCTATGTAGATGGTTGTTTTCTCTGTAATGTGACATCATCAGTATTGTTTACTTGAAATAGAAATGCAACACATGCTGATGAATTTTTGTTATTTGTTTTCAGCTGCACTCATCACCACAAAGAATTTAAGAACATTTTTGTGACATTCAAAAAATAAACCTCTCATCCCTTAGCTATATCATCACCTAACCCCCCTAAACTCACCCCCTGCATCCCTAGGCAACTACTAATCTATTTTCTGTCTCTGGAGATTTGCCTCTTCTGGACATTTTATATAAATGGAATCATGTATATGTAGTCCTTTGTGACTGCCTTGTTTCATTTAGCATAGTGTTTCCAGGGCTCATCCATGTATGTATATAGCATGTTATCAGTACCTTCATTCATAAAAGGGAATATTCAGAATATTGTACCGAATAATATTCCATTTTATGGATATGCCACATTGTTTATCCCTTCATCAATTGATATATATTTGAGTTGTCTCCATTTTTTGGCTATTAAAATAATGCCTCTGTGAACATTCATATACAAGTTTTTATATGGACACATATTTTCATTTCTCTTGGGTGTGTACCCAAGAGTGAAGAGACGTTATATTTCGCAGTGTTTTTTTCTATCTGGAAATTAAGGGGATGCTTTCCTTGGTGATGTAGACTCAGTATTTGAGATAGCATTGAATAGGAGGCAGGAATTGTGGGTCAGAGTTCCAGGTCTGCCCCTCCTGGCCATTTGTTAGGAAATCCACTCTATTTCCTCAGCTGTTGAATGAGGTCGTTTTTATCAGACAATCTTTAAGGTTGCTTCCAAGTTAAAATATTTTACTGAGTACAATAAAAGACTTTCAAAATATGAAGGAAAATATTTCCAGTGAGTTCTAAATAACAAACCACACCTCACTCAAGTCTCTGGATGGTTTTTTTTGTTTCTTTCCTAGTTTGAAAACAACTTGGACTTTAATATTTATTTAGTTAGTTAAATGTTTGTATGTTTTTCAATAAAAATAAATAAATGCTCCTTTAAAAAGCTCTATGAATATAGAACCAAAATTACTCCAATTTGTATTACAGAGACATCTACTTTAACATTTTGTGGTATTTCCTGTCAGTTTTTCTTTCCACTTTAGGTTGTTTTGTTATTTATTGAGGTGTAATCACACTCTGTTCGCAGTCTTTTTGTTGAGATCCTGTTTTGATTACCCTTCAGACTCATCTTGATTTCACTTTGATGCTTTTTATTCTGATTGAAGGACCTTTGAGAGTGGAAAGTCTTTTGACATAAATGGCTTTGGGAAAGCCACAAAAATTTTGAAAGTGAAAAGGTGTTGCCAAAAGTGTGTTTCAGTTAGAGTAGTAAGTAGAAGAATTTGTACATAGCAGACAGACATGAGGCTGTGTATGAGTTAAAATCAGTTTCATGCCACAGGGCAGCTCATCCATTTCCTCTTCCTGCATTTTGACTGATTTAGATGCCATCAAAATCATATGCTTATTCTTTTCCCCATGTAATCTGCTCAAAAAGTTTCTGATTGTATTTCAAATTAACCAAGTCTTCCCAGAAAACATGCTCCCAAGATTCTTTCCTGTGTTGGAAGGAAGGTTGAACTTGAGTTTCCTTTTCCCTATTTGCTGGTTTTCATACTCAGCAACTTAGGAATTTACATTGACCCTTTCTGGCTCTGGAGAGACCATTCACTCTGTACTGTAGAGCAGGCCCTTCTCCTCTGGGGGCCAGATGGTTCACTTTTTTCTGGGACCTTTCCCAAGCTGAGCCCTGAGGCTCCATCCCTATCGGCACCAAGGCTTTCAGAGAGCTCCAGTGTTGGTTTCCAGGGACATCATCACCTCCTGTTGCAGTGGGAGTTAGCTGGGCGTGCAGTCCCTTACTTTTTTCCCACATTAAAAAAAAAACCTTTTTTTTTTTTAACGTTTATTCATTTTTGAAAGACAGAGACAGAGCATGAGTGGAGGAGGGGCAGAGACAGGGAGAGACACAGAATGTGAAGCAGGCTCCAGGCTCTGAGCTGTCAGCACAGAGCTCAATGCAGGACTTGGACCCACAAACTGCAAAATCATGACCTGAGCTGAAGTTGGACGCTCAACCCACTGAGCCACCCAGGTGACTCCCATTTTTAAAAAAACTTGTGCCATCAAGCCCAGCTTTCTCACAGTGGTCCTTTTGGTGACAGTAAATATTGTTTTGTGTTTATTCAGTCGACATTGTAGAGCACCTATTATGTGTCAGGCACTGGTAGGCAGTGGGATTCAAGAGATCAGACTCATAGTTTCTGCGTTGATGAAATTCAGTACTATATACAGAGTCCTGAAAAATCTGGCTGGAAAATGTGGGGAAAAAAGTGATAGTTTTTATTGTTGTTTAAAAAAACACTGGTTTGGATGAATGTAGAGATTTCGTGCAGAAGATTTATATAGCTGTCAGGTTAATCCTTATGAAACACAGCTTTCATTATCTCATGGTTGCAGCTCAAGAAAACATAATAAATCACTATTACCTATAGATTAAAATTTATTTTATTTCCTAGTAATTTCTGTGTCTCTTTAAAATTGGATACATGAGTTGCGACAGGCTTATAGCCCTTCTGTTAGGGGTTTAGATTCCTTTTGTCCTCTAGGGCTTTCACTAATAGACCATGTGTGGAAGAATAGCCAATCAAATGAATAATAAAGCCCATTTAACCTGGGCACACCTCACCCCTCGACTACGTGGAGCTTGACATTTTCTGAAAGAGGAGCCTCCTATTTCCCTGGAGTCTGAAGCTTTGAACCTGTGTGCTCAGGCCCTGCAAATAAAGAGTAAGGCAAATCCCAGTTTGTTACTGAAAACAGCTCCATGTACATAAATCCTTTACTTGTAAGAAGTCATGCAATTCTCATAGTAACTCTGTGAGGTAGCTATGACGATTACCCACAAGTTTAGATGAGAAAGCTGAGGCACGTAGAAATTAAGCAACTGGCACGAGGATATGAAAATAAGGGACATTCATGTGACCCAAACCCAGGGAGGCTGACAGGAGGACCAGCAAAATCGACCGTTAAGATCCATTGCCTCTCCATGATGACTGCTAGCCTTGCTGTCTTAGTTGTAGGTGTAACACAGGTGGAAGTGGAACCTTATGCTGCTCTTCAAAGCAGTCACCCCACCCACAGAGGAAGCCTTCCCACCGAGTGTAAAGTGCTGAGTAAGCAGGTCACATTGGGCTCCTCATTTGGGAGGGAGTTAATAGGAGATCGAGGCTGGAATCAGAAGAGCAGCAAGACTGTCCATGTCCCTTGGCAGTGGCAGTAACAGAGAGGTTGTAAAAGGCCTCAACTTTCCCCAGTGCTATCCAGCAAGAGACCTCTGCCTCATCCTTGCCAGTTTGTTCATACTTACTCTTTTCATATTCTAGACCATCTTTCTTGTCTGGGGCTTACTTAGCTTTTGAGAGAGACTCAGATGTATTTTGATCTGTTTGCACAATGAACTCTTGTGGCATTTATTGTCTTCATCTATGGTAAACGTTTTCTGATAGGACAAGATCTAACAGGCATGGTCTGATATACAGGACCCACTATCTCAAATGTAAAATAATCTGAAAAAATAAACAATGGTAGTTGCTGTTTTCAGACAGCTTATTTTAGCACCTTGACCTATCTTACACTGCTATTTAATCTTTTGTTATTTAATTGCTTTATGAGTGATTTAGATCTTTAGCTAAATTGTAATGTCCTTAAGATGAGCGAGTTAATATCTATATCTGTATCTGTATCCATATCTATCTATATATTATGTTGCATACCAGCAAGGTGGTTGGTAAATATTTAATGGATTTCTTCCTCCATCCTTCTTTGTTTTTTCCCCTTCTTCCCTCTTTTCCTTTTGTAGCACCTCTTGTCTCTTAGGCCATTGATGTAAAGATTGGAAATGAGGATAGAAATGGTTGGGGCAGCAGAGAGGAGCATTATACAATTGAAGGACAGGAGAGAACTCTATAGTCTTGCTAATTCTTGGAAGTTTATTTTCTGGACATACTTACTGTCTCTCCAGGTTCCAGCCCATCTATTTCTTCCTTCTCATGTGGTCCATCCTTTGGTGGGTCCGCTCAGCAGAGTGGACTTTTGAGTCAGAGTCCTGAGTTTTTGACTTACACAACCTGGTTAGCTTTGCCACATACAAAGCTTTCATGGCAGAAAAAAGGAAACAGAATGTGGGTGGATGGTTGTGAGTTCATTACTACAGCTGAAGGCACATGTTCTAGGTGGATTGGGGGTGACCATCATATGTCTATAAATCTACTTTCTCATCTGTAAAATGGGACTAAATCATGGGTCATTGTGAGCATTAAATGAGAGAATGCAGAAGGAATCTTAGTATGATCCCTGGCATATGTTAAGCACTGAATGGATGTTGTTATTATTATGCCTAGCCATGTGAGCATGAATATTCCCATAGGCTGCTCAGGTTAAAGAAGCTCCCCTGAGAGTGTAAGCCCCTAAAGGGTAGGAACTGCTAAGCTACTTGTAATTTCTAGTTATGGTGCCACATATGGGGCCGCTTAGTTGCTGAAATGATGGTGTGAGTGTTGTTCTGTAGAGACTATCAGGCCTGTCAGATGCAGCCTCACATCAACTGTGGCAAACGTGTGGAGCAAAGATCCCTAAAGAAAATTTAAAAACAGGTTTTAAAAAAAAAGAACTACTCGGGGCACCTGACTGGCGTGGTTGGAAAAGCGTGCAACTCTTGATCTTGGAGTCATGAGTTTGAGCCTTATGTTGGGTGTAGAGATTACCAAAAAAATAAATTAACCCCCCAAACTACTCATATCTTTTGCTCATTCTTGAGACTCTCAATGAATTGATTAATTCTAAATTCAAATAAAAAATTTTATGTACCAAGGTTCATGAGGAATAATTGAAAACCTTCTAAATATTTCAAAAGTAGGCAACTACATTTAGATAAACTGTGGTATATCCTTTCTATACAGGCTTTAGAAATGTTTTCATGTGACATCAGAAACACTAGAATAGCATTGTAGCATGAGCTCAACTATATTAAGATGGTTTTAGAAAATAGACTGGATTGAAATACATCAAAATTTAACAGTGGTTATTTTTGAATGATGTTGGGATTAAGGATAAATTCTTCCCTCTAATTTTCCTTCTCTATACTTTCTATATTTACATAATATATGTGTATTGTTTTCATGGATAAGAAAAAATAAACTTTTTCATAAGGTGTAAATAATGTACATAGATGGTAGACAAAAGCCATGGTATTTGGCTTGCATTTTCATGATACAAAACAAATCAAATGCATAAGGCACAGACTGGATTCTTTGTTGTATATTCCTCAGAAAGAAAAAAAAATTAGCATAAGCTAAATTAAAGGCATATACTTTGGAGAGTTTGAGAGAGGTTTAGTTTTTTGAGGATTTTAGAGAGGCAGCAAAAATATAAAGCTCTAGCTAACACACATGTGCGTGAGTCAGTTTTCTTTTCCAGCACTGAAGTTTGGTATTCTTAGCCATTCTGATTATTGGAGATTGGCGACTGTCATTTTCTCTTAAATGTCTGACAGCTGTAAGCTTCCAGCTATCAGAAAATGAAGTGAAAATGTATTTTTGATATTAAAAATTTTCTAGGAAAAGAGACCCAGAAAAACAATCATTAATAGTTCACATGCAGGCAACATTTTAAGCTCCCTTTCTAATCCTGCTCCTATGGTATTTAATAGCCAGGCATGTTCACCAGATGTGCTTCAAGTCCTTTTATTTACATAAATGTTTCCAGCAATTCACTGTATATTTTTCTACTTATAAATAAATACATACCAAATAGCTTTCTTTTTCGTATGGCTATGCTTCAGCATATTTGTTTGTTTTAAGGCAGGAAAATATGTAATAGGCCTTGAGTATGTTTTATGTCATTCCCACACATAGAAGTATATTTATGTCTTTAAAATATATATTCTCATTATGGCTAATTTGGAAAATGCATAAAATATATGAATAAGAAGATGAGGTGTTTAGCCGGCTTAGTTGGTAGCATATGACTCTTGGTGTCAGGGTCATGAGTTTGATCCCCACGCTGGGCATAGAGCTTACTTTAAAAACAGGAAGAGAATAGTCAAGGGTAACCACTGTTAACATTTTGGTATATTTCCTTCCCCTTATTTTAATAATGCTTTTTAATAAATGTTACCAATTCTGTATTTTCTAGCTTGCTTTTATTGCCTGTCCTATTCATGTCCTAAAACTCATTGTTTTAAACTACTTATACGTGGGGGCACCTGGGTAGCTCAGTTGGTTGAGCGTCTGACTGGCTCAGGTCATGATCTCATGGCTTGTGAATTCGAGCCCTGCATCAGGTTCTGTGCTGACAGCTCAGAGCCTACAGCCTAGTTCAGATTCTGTGTCTCCCTCTCTCTCTGCCCCTCCCTACTCACGCTCTGTCTCTCTCTCTCTCAAAAATAAATAAACATTAAAAAATTAAAAAAGATAAACTACTTATGCGTGGTATGCTGTAGTTTACTTAACTAAGGTTTTATTGATAGATATTTAGATTATGTTGCTTTTTTGCTGTTAAACAGTATTGCAATGAATATACTTCTTTGTGCTCTTTGAACACATGAGGAAGTAGATTTACTGGATGATGTGGTTTGCTTTTACATTTTCTGTATTTACTATGTGTTTTCAGTATATCTCTTTATCCACTTACAGACATACACATTACATATAAATAGATGTTACATATAGTTATTTTTCTTTGAAAGTAAAGGGCTAGTTACATTACTCTTATTGCTCTTAATATCACTTTTTTGACTTATTAGCATAATACTGATCTCTTTGCATGTCATATGTTCAGAAGTAGTCTAGTATTACAGGTGGTCTGAACTTTTGCAGCAGATCCACAGATATCTGGAGATAAGACTATGAATTTGCCTTCTAGAAACGTAACTTTTAAGAAACTTTACATTTTGTTACTATTTTAGACTTTAGTAAAATTGCAAGGTAGTACAAAGAACTCCTTATATGCCCTTTACCCAGATTCACTAGTAATGAACATTTTGCCCCATTTACTTGCTCTCTCTCTTTTCTTTTGGTGGTATCTTCCAGAGTTGTTTACTATAAAGTTATTCTGTTTTCTGTTATTTCTTTTAAAAGATTTTTTTAATGTTTATTTATTTTTGAGAAAGAGAGAGAGAGGAAGACAAGCAGGGAAGGAGCAGAGAGGGGGGAGACACAGAATCTGAAGCAGGCTTCAGGCTCCACACTGTTAAGCACAGAGCCCAATGTGGGGCTTGAACTCACAAACCGTGAGATCATAACTTGAGCCAAAGTGGGACGCTTAACCAACTGAGCCAACCAGGCACCCCTGCTTTCTGTTATTTCTAACATTAAGAATTTTTGAGGAGATTCATCCACGTTGATAAAACTATCAGCAGTTATTTTTTCTTGCTGAGGAGTTTTTCATTGTATTAATATACCACACATTGTTTATCTGTGCACCTGCTGATGGATATTTGGGATTTTGCTAGACATGGAGATACATCAACCTGGTCCTCCTTCAAAGAAGGAGTTGCTGCCCAGCTGTAGATAGTGTAGTCAGCAGATAGCCTGTAGCTGTCATCTCCTTCAGAGTCTACCACAGCTGTAGAGAGCTGCCTTGAAGTTTATGCCTTTCCTGAAGCAGTCACATTCATTCACTAAGTGAGAAGGTGGTATAAGGGTCCAACCATTTCAGCCTGAGGTATACAGTTTACCTCCCTGTCACCCACCACTATTATACCAGCACCCCCTTTCTTAGCTGTCACCTGTGGCTGAATGGGGGATCCTGTACAGCTAGCTGAAGGAGAGGAAAAAAGCCCAAGCTTGGTTATAGATGGGTCAGCAGCTCAAAATGGGGAAATTCTCCCAGTGGACACACCGTCAGGTTATGCACCTAGTCATCTGCTTTGTGTAGGAAGAGAAGTGGTCTGAGGCTCACGTTTATACAGACTTATGAAAAGTGATGAATGGCTTGGCTGACATCAAAGGCCTGGAAAGAAAAGGATTAGAAGTTTGAGGACAACAAAGCCTCAGTAGTAGCATGTGGATGGACACATAGAAATGGGCCCAAAACGTGATGATCTCTGCAGCATCCACCAGAGAGTTTCAAAGCCTCTGGATTCTATTATTTTCCTCTGAAGAGTATTCATTTCTTAGTTAGCAGGCACTTTATTTGACATGAAACAACCAAATCAACAAACTGACCTGGCTACTTTATGTTAGCTAATAGTTGTTATTGGCCACCCCAGTGCTGATACGATGAGTATGTGAACAAAATGACATTGTGGCAAAGATGCAGGCTACACGTTGTCCCAACGGCATAGATTTCTTTTTACCAAGACTGATCTAGATACTGTTGCTGCTAAATGTCCAAACTGACAACCACAGAGATGCACAACTGAGTCTTCATATGTTGCCATTCCTTAAGGAGATCAGTGGGCTTCTCTGTGGGAGATTTATTGCATTTACTCTTCCGTTTGAAACAGCCGTCTCTAATCTTCAGTTATATGAGTTAATTTTTTTTTTATTTTACTTCAGATATAATGGTTTTTAGTTACAAAATTTATATTTGGTCCTTTTTTATAATTTCCATTTCCCTGCTGAGATTCTCCATCTGTGTACCCATTTTTAATATCTTTACCTTTGTACTCATTTTTAATAGCTGCTTTGAGGTCCTGTTTGCTAATTCCAACATCTGCGTCATATTTTCTCATTATTATGGCTCACATTTTCTTGGGTTTTGCTTGTTTTGTATACCTAGTAACATTTTAGTGTATACTGGACATATTGGACGATACATTTTTAAAGTCTTTTTAATATATATAGAGAGAGGCAGAGAGGGAGAGAGAATGGGGGAGACAGAGAGAGAGAGAGAGAGAGAGAGAGAGAGAGAGAGAGAGAGACGGAGACAGAATCTTAAGCAGGCTCCATGCTCAGCATGGAGCCCAAAGCCAGGCTTGATCCCACAACCCTGAATTATGACCTGAGCCTAGATCAAGAGGTGGATGCTCAATGGACTGAGCGACCCAGGCACCCCTGGATGATACATTTTAAAGACTAGATTGTGTTGTTTTTCTTTGGAGAGTGTTCATTTTTATTCTACCAGGAAGTTTACTTGGCTGACTCAGTCTTGAAACTCTGTCTTCCTGTGGTGGGCAGCAGCTAAAATCATTGATCAGTTTTTTCAGTCTTCTAGCTATGGCTTTCCAGTAGCCTCCTTGGAGTCTTTCCTGTGCATGCGCAGTTCAGGGGTCAAAGATACGAGAAAAGCTTTTAATGTAGATTTTGGGACATCTCCTCTGTTGTTTCCACCTTTTTCTAGTCTTTTCTTCCATAATTTCTGTTTCTCTGGCAAATGTCATTTTTGTCCTTTGACTCCTGAAGTCAGTAAAAATATCGCTGGATTTGTAGTTGTTTTGTACCACTTGGACTGTGGTTCTCATGCAAAAGTTGTATACATGTGAATCTCATGTGATGTAGTTCTCTTCTTTCAAGAATAAAATCCCCTCTTAAATTTTGTTATCAGATAGTTACCAAATATATTTTTGTGTTATAAATATATATGCATATATATGATATATCTTATGTTATATATATATCGATATATATCTATAGACAGATAGATAGATGTAGATATGCTTTATCTCAAATATGCTTATGTGGTCTATGTTATTTCAAATTTAAAATTGTTCTCTGCTGGAGGGTTAGTTTGATAAAAGCTACCCTGCCAATACCAAAACCAGAAAATCATTTACAATTTTAATAGATACTGTCAAACAACTCTTCTAAGTCAGTTTTTATCAATGTTCTCCCACCAGTGTTGTATTGATATTTCCACATCTCCCTATGTTCAATAATATTTATATTGCAAAGCTGTTTTCATAGTACTCTGATGGATAAAAATGTCATTTCAGTGTTTTAATTGGCATTTACCAAAGGTCTAGTGAAGTTGAGAATATTTTCATTCCATTGGAAAGTTTTGTTTTCTATTTTGTAATTTGCCTATTTATAGTTTTGCTTTTTTCCTATGGGTTATTTTCTCTATTTTTTTTTTAACATGTATTCATTTTTGAGAGACAGAGAGTGCGAGTGGGGGAGGAGCAGAGAGAGAGGGAGACACAGAATCTGATGCAGACTCCAGACTCTGAGCTGTCAGCGCAGAGCCCCATGTGGGGCTCGAACTCACTGAGTGCGAGATCATGACCTGAGCTGAAGTCGGATGCTCAATTGACTGAGCCACCCAGGCGCCCCTCCTATGGGTTATTCTCTTATTGATTATATATATGAATTATAATTGTCAGCTGTTTGCATCACAACTTCTCATAGTTTATTTTCACCTTTGCTTTCATGTGTCTTTTATCCTACAACAGTATTAAATTTTAATGCAAACTTTATCTTTTATGTCTCTTGTTTTTTTATGCCAGTGCTTTTCTAGATATAGATATTAATTTTTTTTTTGCAAAATTATTTCATACTAAGTCTCCAAACTGTGTCGTGCCTGTGGCGGGCAGTAACTGAAATGTGCTAGTGTGTTATTTTACTGCCTGCTTTGGCACTTACTATGTAAAATAAGAAATATTCCTAGGAATATTCTTGAAAATCATTCTTAGCAATGATTAAGTAATTGATTGATTGATTAAAGTTTTAAATTATGTCATTTTAGTTCCAGTTAGTTAACATACAGTGTTATATTAGTTTCAAGTGTACAATACAGTGATTGAACAGTGCCATGCATCACCCAGGGCTCAACACGACAAATGCAACCCTTAATTCCCATCACCTGTTTTACCCACCTCCCCACTCACTTCCCCTCTGGTAAACATCTTTGTTCTCTATAGTTAAGAGTCTGTTTGGGGGCGCCTGGGTGGCTCAGTCGGTTGAGCATCTGACTCCAGCTCAGGTCATGATCTTGCTGTCTGTGAGTTCAGGCCCCGCGTCGGGCTCTGTGCTGACAGCTCAGAGCCTGGAGCCTGCTTCCGATTCTGTGTCTCCCTCTCTGTCCCTCTCCCCCTCACGCTCTCTTTCTCTCAAAAATAAATAAATGTTAAAAAAATTAAAAAGAGAGAGTCTGTTTGTTGGTTTCTCTCTCTCTCTGTCTCTCTCTCCCTCTCTCTCTCCCTGCCCCTCTTTTCCCCCTTACTCATTTGTTTTGTTTTTTAAATTCCACATGAGTGAAATCATAATGGCATTTTTCTTTCTCTGACTGACTTACTTTGCTTAGCATTATAATTTGTAGCTCCATCTGTGTCATTGCAAATGGCAAGATTTCATTGTTTTTGATGGCTGAATAATATTCCATTGTATATATACACTACTTCTGTACCCACTCATCAGTTGATGGAGACTTGGGCTGCTTCCATATTTTGACTATTATAAATAATGCTGCTATAAACATAAGGGTGCATGTGTCTCTTCAAATTAGTGTTCTTGTATTTTTTAGGTAAATGCCCAGCAGTGTGATTACTGGATTGTAGGGTAGTTGTGTTTTTAACTTTTTGAGGAACCTCCATACTGTTTTCCACAGTGGTCATACCAGTTTGCATTTCTACCAATAATGCAAGTGGGTTCCTTTTTCTCCACATCCTTTCCAACACCTGTTGTGTTTTGTATTACTGATTTTAGCCATTCTGATGGGTGTGAGGTGATATCTCATCATAGTTTTGATTTGTATTTCCCTGACAATGAGTGATGTTGAGCATCTTTTCTTGTGTCTGTTGGCCATCTGTATGTTTTCTTTTGAACAATGTCTATTCATGTCTTCTGTCCATTTTTTAATTGGATTATTTGGTTTTTGGGTGTTGAGTTTCATAAGTTCCTTTTTTTAAGTTCAAAAAAATTATCTTTTAAAAGTTAACATGTGCATAGAAGAAAGCTAAAAAACCAAAGAAGCAAAGAACAAAGTCACCCATAATCACAAGCAGTTTACAGTTTGACTTCTAGGTCCCAGTCTGTATCTGCACAACTAAGCATTTTAATGTAATTAAGATCATACAGTTATGTATTATGCTTTTTTACACACCATGAATATTTATCATATCATGATATGGTATCATATCATACCCAAAGCTATGAATATTTTGATAACCTCTGAATACACTATACCAACTCGATCTGAAAGGGAATAAATGTAATCCTGCCTTCTTGGCAACAACAGTTTCATAAAAGACAAATATGGCAACAGGCCCCTAGATAAAGATACTGGCAGAATTACAATTAAAATACTGCATTCCCTTAATTTTCAATTAAAAATGATACATAATGTAACAGGGTACACAATGTATAATACTTCTAAAAGAATTCATTATGCAGTCTGTACTCTTCAAATGTTACCAAGGAGGTATGTTTCCCTTGAATCACTTAATGTATTCCTATAGTACTGCCAAAAGAGATGCATATGTTAATAGTTATCATTAAAATTTAAATATGAACACATCCGTACACTCTCTCCCTTCTGCCCCCTCTGCTGCCAATATAATGCTTAAGTTCAGACATACGTTTCTCTTGGATTTCGTATCCAAGATGCTTTCTTCCTACCATTTATAATGAAAAGAAACTTATAAATTGGTTAATTCACTAGCTACACATCTCATCATATATTGTCACCTCAGGACATCCACAAAGCTTCTGTGTTACAAAAGAATGAACCTTATCCACTATAAACACAGGTAGTTTACAAAACACACATACAGTCTTACGGTTATAACCTAAAACTACTTTCTAGATGTGGAGATTCTAGCAAAAAGCCCTTTCATTCATGAGTTTTGTTAGTTCTTTATATACTTTGGTTACTAACCCTTTATCAGATATGTCATTTGCAAATATCTTCTCCCATCACATAGGTTGCCTTTTAGTTTTGTTGACTGTTTCATTCACTCTGCAGAGGCTTTTATTTTTCTCAAAATTTTATTTAGATTCTAGTTAGTTAACATACAGTGTAATGTTATTTTCAGGAGTAGAATTTAGTGATTCATCACTTACATATAATACCCAGTGCTCAACACAAAAAATGTCTTCCTTAATACTCATCACCCATTTAGCCCACCTCCCACCCACTTCCCTCCATCAACCCTCAGTTTGTTCTCTATTGTAAAGAGTCTCTTATGGTTTGTTTCCGTCTTTTCCCCCCTTCCCATATGTTCATCTATTTTGTTTCTTAAATTCCACACAAGTGAAATCATATGGTATTTGTCTTTCTCTGCCTGACTTATTTCACTTAGCGTAATATACTCTAGCTCCATCCATGTCATTGCCAATGGCAAGTTTTCATTCCTTTTGATGACTCAGTAAGAAAGTATATATATTATATATATGTATATATATAATATATATACATATAATAATATTTATTATATATATATATACACATATATATATATGTGTGTATATATATATATATATATATGTATATATATATATATTACACCACATTTTCTTTATCCATTCATCAATTGATGGACGTTTGGCTCTCTCAATTGTTTGCCTATTGTTGATAATGCTGCTACAAACATTGGGGAGCATGTATCCCTTTGAATCTGTATTTTTGTATCCTTTAGGTAAATACCTAGTAGTGCAGTTGCTGGATCATAGGGTAGTTCTGTTTTTAACTTTTTCAGGAACCTCCATACTGTTTTCCAGAGTGGCTGCACCAGTTTGCATTTCTACCAACCATGCAAGAGGATTCCCCTTTCTCCACATCCTCACTAACACTTGTTGTTTTTTGTGTTATTGATTTTAGCCATTCTCACAGGTGTGAGGTGGTATTTCATTGTGGTTTTGATTTGTATTTCCCTGATGATGAGTGATGTTGAGCATCTTTTCATGTGTCTGTTAGTCATCTGGATGTCTTTGGAAAAGTGTGTATTCATGTCATCTGCCCATTTCTTCACTGGATTATTTGTTTTTTGGGTGTTGAGTTTGATAAGTTCTTTATAGATTTTGGATACTAACCCTTTATCAGATATGTCACTTGCAAATATCTTCTCTCATTCCATAGGCAGCCTTTTTAGTTTTGTTGTTTCCTTTGCTGTGCAGAAGCTTTTTAAGTTGATGTAGTCTTTAATAGTTTATTTTTGCTTTTGTTTCCCCTGCCTTAGGGGACCTATGTAGAAAAAAGTTGTTGCAGCCAATGTCAGAGAAGTTACTGCCTGTGCTCTCCTCTAGGATTTTTATAGTTTCAGGTCTCACATTCATGTCTTTAATCCATTTTGAGTTTACTTTTATATATGGTGTAAGAAAGTGGTCCAGTTTCATTCTTTTGCATATTGCAGTTGTCCAGTCTTCCAAACACCATTTGTTCAAGAGACTTTTTCCCATTGACCGTTCTTTCCTGCTTTGTCAAAGATTAATTGACCGTATAATCATTGGTTTATTTCTGGATTTTCTGTTATGTTCTGTTGATCTGTTTATTTTTGGGCCTGTACCATACTGTTTTGATTACTACAACTTTGTAATATAACTTGAAGTCGAGAATTGTGATGCCTCCAGCTTTGTTCTTTTTCAAGATTCTTTGGCTATTCTGGGTCTTTTGTGTTTCCATACAAATTTTAGGATTGTTTGTTCTAGTTCTGTGAAAAAAAGCTTATGGTATTTTGATAGGGATTGCATTAAATATGTAGAATGCTTTGGATAGTAGTGACATTTTAACAATATTTATTCTTCTAATCCATAAACATTGAATGTCTTTCCGTTTATTTGTGTTATCTCTAATTTCTTTCATCAGTGTTTTATAGTTTTCAGACTACTGGTCTTTCACCTCTTTGGTTAGGTTTATTCCTAGGTATCTTATTATTTCTGGTACAATTGTAAATGGGATTGTTTCTTTTAATTTCTCTTTCTGCTGCTTCATTATTGGTGTATAGAAATGCAACAGATTTCTGTACCTTAGTTTTGTATCCTGAATTCATTTCTTAGTTCCAGCAACTTTTTGGTGGAATCTTTTGGGCTTTATATATATAGTATCTTGTCATTTGCAAATAGTGAAAGTTTTACTTCTTTCTTATCCCTTTGGATGTCTTTTATTTCTTTTTGTTGTCCGATTGCCGTGGAGAGGACTTCCAGTACCATGTTGAATAAAAGTGGTGAGAGTGGACATCCTTGTCTTCTTCCTCACCTAAGGGGGAAACTCTCAGTTTTTTTCCCATTAAGGATGATACTAGCTGTGAGCACATGATTATTAATTTAATTGTTCAGTGTTCGGCTCAAATATTTCATAATTTATTTAATTTGACCTCTCCTGTTGGACATTTTATTATTATTAATGATGCTGTGAACATTCTTGGACATAAGTCTTTGCATGTTTTTCTAATTATTTCAATCGTATAGATTCCTATATAGAATTGAGAATACTTTAAAGTCTGTGGTACAGATTGCCAATTATCTCCACAAAGATTATAACCGTATTTATTTTATTCAGCACATTACACTTCCCAATTCTGGGTTTTATAATTTAAAAAAATTATAATTTAAAAAGAAGGTCTTAATGTACTAATATGCATTTCTTTTTCATATTTTCATATCCTTATATTACTCTTTTATTTTTGTTTGTAGGTATGTGAATATTCTATTCCTTTGCAAACATCTCTATTAGGGTATTTGACTTTTTCTTATTGGTTTAGAAACGTCTTTACATATTTAGTACATTAACTAATCCTCTTATATTATGTAGTTTTGCTTCAGAAGCATATGCAAGTTTGGATATATACTATAATTTTATCATTATTATTTGATTATTATTATTAGGGCTTTCAGTTTTAAGGTTTGCTCAATGAATTTAAGTGCTAATAATTACTAAATAGCATTTAAAATATAAAAAATGAAGTAACAGCTCACATAATTTTTTGTCACTTTTGCAGTGTTATGAACCCAATGCTTCTGATTTAAAACCTTCAGTACAACAGTGGCTCCTTGTTAATTTGATATGTGTAACTGATGATTATCAATATAAACCAGGCACAATATAAAAGACTTTCCCTCTTAAAAGGCTCTGGTTATTTCTTTACTTAGATAAATATTTTCTTTCATTCCCATTTTGGTAAATTTTCATGCAATAAAAATGGAAATGTTGAATAGCAAAGTCAGAGCAGCGGTCTAACCATTGTTTATATGCATCCTCTATTTCACACCTTCATGGTAAAACTGTAGATTATGTTATAGCTACTAAAGGATTTTGGTAATGTGGGATCTTAGAGGCTCTCTGGTTCCATTTCTCAAGGGCAAGAATCCCTTTCTAAACCCCACTGAGAGATGGCCAACTCATTGCAGCATCTCTTTCCAGTTTTGGAAAGGTTTCTAAGTCTGTGACTTTAACCTATTATTCCTCTTTGTGCCTTCTGGATGCACACAGGGTAGATCTCAAGTCTGTCTCCTTATCCACCTTTCCCCTGCTCATGTTTTGGCATAACCGTGGTCCCTCTTTGACTGTGTACCTCAATAACTGGCTTGCAGCAGCTTGTAACACTTACTTGTCTCTGTGTCAAAATATTTTCCTTTCTGCCAAGTGGCACTAACTACCCTGGGTATTAACAGCATACATTTTTATTGTATATGCTTTCTGCACAGATGGGAATGTAGTTGGCAAAGAAAAAGAAATAAAATCAGTGGTTGAAATGAGAAAGTGATGAAAGTGGTAGGAAGTGAAGGGACTTTGGAGGTTTCATTATTTAGAACTTGTGAAGTTAGGGGTTCCAGATGAGTTCCTGAGAGACTGGGATGGAATGAATATTGGCATGGTGATAGAGTTTAGTCACCTTGCTATAAGAGGAGACTATGACCTTGGTGACTGAATTCTCAAGTGTGCTCAGTCAGTGGCTCCAGGCTGGCCAGTTAGATGTCTCTCCCTAAAGATAGTAAGTAAATGGGAATGTTGGAGGTAGGGTGAAGGTAATCACATAGATCAGATGTTGTCTTCAGCAACATCCATCCCTGTCTGAAGTGGTAATACAGAAGAAAGACAGGAAATTGTATGAGACTTTCATGAAACATAGAGAGGAATTGTTGCCGTTCCCTTGCCAGTTGGGGATGATGACTTCAACTGCCATGCATCATGCTTCTCTTTCATGAATTTCAGTGTGCTTGGTGATTTATGGGAGCTCAGATCCCTTGGCTGATGAAAAGTTTCTCTGTTCCAATTTTTAATGGTGGCCTCTCAAAGATTTGAAAAGCAACCAAATATATCAAGTTCTTTAAGCCATTCTTAAAATGACAGGTTTTCTGGCATCTTGTCTTTGTCACTCGTAAATGGGTACAGTTTAATTTAACTCTGCTCTTCATGAAATTTGGAAGCCAGACACAATGTGTCTTTCCTGTTGTAGAAAATCACAGTAGGAAGCAGTTAAACTCTTGCTGTTTAAGCTGGTTTCTAAGTTAAATTCTTATTCAATTAAAATCTAAAATCTGATTAATAGAGAAATGTATACTGAGTCAGTTTTTAAAAACTGATATTATAACACAGTGTGGATTTTACTGTGTCTTATTCATAGTTTCAAATTCACAATCAGTGTATTGGCTTGTGTTGGGACAAATCATTAAGTTCTTGCATGTCATCGAAGCTTCAAATTATAACTCCTAAGTCTTTGGGAGAATTAGGAATGTTTTCATCATGAACATCAAACAACCACATAAAATTTACGAGAACAAAACAACCAACAACAAACACAGTCTGACCTCTTCTTAATTACCAGGTACCCAGTGTGCTGGTTAATCATTCTAAAACATCCTTTTCTTCTTTTTCCTATGCACTTTTCTCCAAGAAAAACTTTGGGAAAAAAGGAACGAACATTTGAATTACCTAGATTTGTGGATCTGGACCAAGTCCAGTGTCCTACACAGACCTGAGATGAAGGTAAAATCTGGCAATCCCACCCCCCACAGCAATGACAAGATGTACTCATGCCTTTCAAGGCACTTTTATGTATTATTGCATTTGATCTTTACCTTGGGGTTAGCAGGAGAAGTGGCCTTGTCTTCCTTTCACCTAAGAACAAACTGAGTGCCAGAAGAACTTGGTACATACAGTTCACACTTTGTCTCCAGAGGCAGAAGGAAAAACTTGATGTCCCGCCTTCTAGCCTGGGGCTCTTTCTGCTGAGCTACACTGAGCGCTCAGATGCTGGTGTGAATCTGTGAAGTTGGCTGGTATTGAAGCCAGTATGCCCATGGCAAGGTCTCTGTATCTCCGAGTTAAAAAGGAAGTAAAGCAATAGGGAGAAGAAAAGCCTTCAGCCTTTTAGATCTTTGTGTCTAAGAAGACCTGGAGGAGGTAGTTGGATGATTTGACATATGTTTTAACAATGAAGAGCTTCAACATATAACTATGATATGAAAAGATGGAGTCTATAAAGTAGTTGAGAAATCAGTCTCCTTTAACTTACACAGACTCTTCTTTGGAGCTAAACGTTCCTATGAGACAGAGCTGTGGTAAAGAAATGATCCCAGTAGGTAAAAACATTCTTCTTCAGTTAGTGCCACACCAGCTGGCACCCATGGTGACCAGACGCAGTGGGCGGAGAGGTACCTTGCAAGTCACAATTTTGATGACAGGAAGTACAAAAGAGTGAGAATTTGAAGAGGGGAGTGGTATCAAGAAACATAAAGTGTTTCCCCATTTTTATTTTTTTTATTAAAAAAATTTTTTTTAATGTTTATTTATTTTTGAGACAATGTGAGAAATAGAGTGCAAGCAGCAGAGGGACAGACAGAGGGAGACACAGAATCTGAAGCAGGCTCCAGGCTCTGAGCTGTCAGCCCAGAGCCCGACGCGGGGCTCGAACTCATGAACCGTGAGATCATGACCTGAGCCGAAGTCGGATGCTTAACCGACTGAGCCACTCAGGCGCCGCCCCCCCGCCTCCACCTTACTGTTATTTTCAGTCTGTCTTCTCTCACTAGGGCAGTGGCAGCACATCAAGTTGATAGTGATCTGCCTGTGCCTCGAGGGCTCAGGGATGAGATACTTTTCTCTTATGAAGGGCCAGTCACATACTGGAAAAACATTAACTGAGGTTCCTGTGAATGTTAAAGATAGCACAGTTGTCAGGCTGAGTGAAGTTGAACTCAAGAGTCAAAAGTAGTATAGTGTAGTATATAGTATATATATACTATATGTATATAGTATAGTATAGTGTAGAAGTCTAGAGCACAAAGTAGTATGGTATGGTATGGTATGGTATGGTATGGTATGGTATGGTATAGTAGTATAGAGCACATAAAGCTCAATTTCATCAGTAATTTCATCAGGTGTTTAAAATGTATTCCACTTCCACTCTACAAGCAGTTATAGAAGGAAAGAGAGAGAGCAGGAGGTAATGAATCACAGGAAGAACAACATGACCACATGCTATATTATCACTTTGGAAATGGACCTAGAGCCCTACACCCAGCTTTATCCATCTCCACTTCCTCAAACACTTGGAGTCTCCTTTTTGACTGGGATGGACGGCCACAGCAACCCATGAGGGTAAATGGGAGAAATCCACTCTGGGCTGCAAAGGGCCACTGAATGGTGTTGTTCACATTCCCAGGGACTCGTAGGCCAAACCTCAAGGCTTGGCGAGGATGGAGAGCTCCACCCTGTGTTAGAGCCATGCTGTGATCCCAGAGGCACTGGCACCCAGGCTGCTGCACCGTCCGGATCCCTGGTCCCCTGGGCCTGAGTCACCCAGCCAGGGACAGTTTGGAGGGCACCCATTTCTTTATCCACCCTATGTTTGACTTGCAGTATCAGGCATCTGGGAGGCCCAGAGGAGAAGAATACCACAGTGGACTCCCGTAGGGTGTCTTCCGTCCCTCCTTCTGGACAGGGACAGTGCGAAGGGGGTACGAGGAGGATTTTTTAGCTCAGTGATTGAAGACACAGGGTTGACTTTGGCTCTCTTAATCTAAAAGTGAAAATTTTCAAGAGCATATGTAGTAATTTAGAACCCTGCAGTACCATCCAAATGGTAATATGCATGGAGCAGCATGTTTAAAAAGAAATTATTTTTCTGCTGTATACTTTTAAGAAAACCCTATTGCTTTTTTTTCCCTATTGCTTTTTAATCTGCCCTTGAACATCACTAATTTGACCAATGTTATTTATTTTCTCTAGATATATGGGTAGTATTACAAAGATATGAACAGTTTTTAAAATACATGAGTGCACTTATTGTTGACTATATAGTTGTATGTATCTGTTGTGACTCAAACAATTTAAAAGTGGAATGAACATATGTTTGTTGGCTGTATAGCTATAGGTGTTTTTTGTAAATGATTCAAACAATATAGAAATGTGGAAAGTGGAAGTGGTCTTGTAGGACTGTTCTTTAGCAATTGCCGCTGTCAGCTATAAATTTGTCTCTAACTTGCAGGAGCTTAAGGACCAGAGTTTTAAGTGAGCTTGTGTTTTCATATTGGGTTACGTTTGTTCTCTCTGCAAAAACACATAGCATAAACAGCAGCAAACCCATTATAATAAAACCCAGAAAACTGAAAAATTAAAATTCATACAAAGGTACAGTAGATACCGGAAAGACCCTGAACATTTAAATGTAATAGGCCTGTTCATTATGTTGTCTTTCTGGCAGTTTATGATCATTATAGGTAAGAAATAAGAATCTTTGGTAAATCTGCAAACCTAAAGTATCTGTTCTTACTGCTCTTGTAGGTGTTGGTGAGGTCATGATAATGTTTTGACTTTCCATATTTAGGATAAAAAGGTATATTGGTAGTTTAAGCCAATCCCTTTTAAAATCCTTTCTCTAGATGGCTTCACCTGGATCTGATTATACAGTCATGAGGTTTATCACCACATGTGGCTGTCTGAAGCAAGTTTATTAATTTAATTATACCTCCTGTTTCTTTACTGATAATTATTTATTCATCAAACAGTATTGAGGGCTTTGTGTGTGTCTAGCACAGAGCTAGGATCAATGGTACAAAAGGACCAGGCTGTCAGTGAAGAGACCACGTGTGGACAACTCTTAAGGTGATGTAAGAAGAGGGTCCACAGGATTACCGAAACCCAGAAGACAGAGTGATCCTTTTGTCAAAGGTGCTGGGGAAGGATTCTTAGAGGAATGACATTTCAGTGATGTGAGTTGTGAAAGTTCAGTAAGAACTTGTAGGTGAAGAGACTGGGGATGTGACAAGACAAAAATACACTGATAGAGAAGGAAATTAACATTTGTTAAGGGCCTACTGTGTGCCTGGCACTGCATGTCCGCTAATTTGTTCCTGTAAGGTCTACATCATTGTCCTCATTTTGCCTGGGATGAAACTCAGGCTCAGAAAAGTTATGTGGCTTGCCCAAGTTCTTGAGTTACCGCTTGGGGAGTCAGGATTCGCACTCCTGGTACTATCTGTAGCATGAGGCTGAGGAAGGAGCTTGTCTTCTTGGAGGAGCAATACCTTGGTGTGACTGGAGTATGGCACACACTGAAGGAAACAGAAACAAGTTTAAAAATGGAGAATGGAACTAATTAGTGTAGGACATTTTTAGCCTGCATAAGATTTGCTTTTAGTGTTTGAGAATACCAGTGAGGCTTTGTAAGTAGACATAGAAGCTTGATTTATCTTTTAGAAAGAGAACTCTGGCCACCAAATTTGGGGTGAGGGAGTTGGATAGGACTGGAGTTGGTGTCACAGATTTATGTTCATTACTAGGTGTGAAAAGAAAATACTTTTCTAAATTTTACCTGATTTTCTCCTTAAGACCCCTTCTCCACTTAGTAAGTGGAGAAAAAAAGAACCTAGATTTAGTTAAGAGTAGGAAACTCAGTCTGCCCCAGTAATGTGGGAAGTCTCTTTTGGAAATTCATTTTTCCCTCTGTACCTCCCTAAGATGGTATCTCAGTAAATGGAGTCTCACGTGTCCTTTAGGGTGTGTGTGTGTGTGTGTGTGTGTGTGTGTGTGTGTGTGAATGTGTGAGTGTGTGTGTATGTATCAAAGGTTGGGGGAGTCCTTGCTGGTTCTGACTATGGTCTGGTGTTGTTCTGGCTCTGCCTTGGGCATCTTTTGGCGACTGTTGCTGAAGTGTGTGGCTGCTGTAACTTGCAGTCTATTTTCTCCTGGGTCAGCCAGGGCCTGGTTGTCCATATGGCTTACATGGTCCACTTTGGCTCTTCTAGGCCTGCATAACCCCTACCCCATCCCATGGTAAGTTTTGACAGTGCCCTTCCCTTCTTGGGCCTCCATAGTATACTGTATAATTGCAAATGTCCACACCACTTAAAAGCTAGTCAGGCTCTGGAGAGCCAACTTCAAAACTTAGGCCTTTTTTTTCTTTTCACCTAACTGCTGTGACACCAGTTTTGCTGATTTGCAGTGACCACCCTATGTTGTCGTGAGAGTCGGGGGCAGGACATGAGAACGTTCCATGAGATGACATTCTCTAGATCCCTAAAGGAACAGCGATATAGAAGCTCCTTGGATTTTGGTTTTGTCATCAACCCTTTTAACTCCTCACCCTCCTCTGGGTTTTTAGCCCTGAGTGAGGTGAAGCTGTACCATATGTGTCTCTGTCTCATGATTTCTCTATTTACCTTGACCATTTCTTTCTCCACACTTCTCCTTGTGTTCCAAACTCACCGGGACTTCTTGAGGTCATCCTGTCCTCCTTCAGCAGGGGCCATTAACCTTTTGGCTGTCATAGTGGCCAGGATAACAAGGATAGCAAGGAGGGAGAGGGGTCAGCTGTAAGATAACAAGGAGGGAGAGCTGTAAGATAACAAGAGGGGTCAGCTGTAAGACAATGAGTATCAATTGGTAAGTATTTCAAAGCCGTCATATTTGTCGCCTGATGGTAAAGCTGCTACAGTAGTCTAGGTGAGGGATAATAAAAGCCAGAAGGGAGTCCTATGAAAGAGCTTTGGTGAAACCACATGTGGGGCTGATAAGAGGGGGAAGTCGAAGATGACTTTGGGATTCCCAGTTAGGGTAACCATTGAATAAAGATTCACTTGACAGAGAAAAGACAAGAGTATGAGAGGGAGAGAGGGAAGGTAATGAACTCAGTTTTAGATCTGACTGAAATGCTATGTAATAGGAGAAATATATATGGGGCTGGTGCCTGGGAGAGAATCTGCCTGGAGAAATAGATTGGGGAAACGGGTGGGAATGTCTGGGAGAAGAAGAGAAAGTCGTTGTCACTGTGGATGTTAAATTTAAAGACATAAACAAGGTCATCACTGTTTTAATTCTTCCTTGCACTTCATAATGACCCAGTACTTTGGAATTTCTCCAGGTTCTTACAGTGGGACAGGTCTGAGGTCAAGAGTACTGTCAAGGGAGTCTGTTGCTACCTTTTTTTTTTTTTTAATTTTTTTTTTTTTAACATTTATTTATTTTTGAGACAGAGAGAGAGCATGAACCGGGGAGGGTCAGAGAGAGGGAGACACAGAATCCGAAACAGGCTCCAGGCTTTGAGCTGTCAGCACAGAGCCCGACGCAGGGCTCGAACCCACGGACCGTGAGATCATGACCTGAGCCGAAGTCGGCCGCTCAACCGACTGAGCCACCCAGGTGCCCCTGTTGCTACTTTTGATCCTCAAGGGATCTTTAAAGCCCCAGGTCTGACACATAGATGCATGGTATACTAAGTTCATATCAGAATGAGGCCAGAATATTCTATACAAAGAAAACTTTGATGAAAGGCCAAAAAATAAGTTATAGATGCATGCAGAGGCACTATTTAATTTTTTTAAAAATTTAAATGTTTATTAATTATTGAGAGACAGAGAGAGACAGAGCATGAGTATGGGAGGGGCAGAGAGAGGGGGAGACAGAGAATCTGAAGCAAGTCAGCAAGAGCTGTCAGCACAGAGCCCGATGCGGGGCTTAAACTCATAAACCGCAAATTATGACCTGAGCCGAAGTCGGACGCTTAACCGATTGAGCCACCCAGGCGCCCTGGCAGTGTTTAATTTTTTGTAGTTGGGCTGAATTTGTTAAGTGAACTCCTGGAAAGGTAACATGTACTTCTCAAAACCATCATTGTTATGCCTGAGACATGGTCTAACCTTTGGATGTACTCTGCTAATATAATTACTTTGCTGTCTCTGAAAGGTGGCTTTTAATTGGGTTTCTTAGTAGCAGCTGCTGTGGAGCCGCCCGTCACAGCCTTTCAATAGATCGGGCTGGTTCATTACATGTTTCCTCTCCCTGGACTGGGCCGCTGGGCTTGGACAATAGCCAGCAGTTACTGAAATGCCATCACTTACAGGATTGACCTTTAAGACACTGATTTGTTATTTTGTTGAGTTTCGACTTTTTTCCTCTCAAATTTAAATGGAGCTTTATTGAATAGAGGGCTAAACTCAATTCTTCTCATTCTCCATGGCCCCTTCATCAGCTTATTTCCCCCTGGTTCATTGCATTTAGTTCTCTGGCTGGACAGGAGGTTTAAGAACTAAAGACAGCTTGTCATTTATGGGGCTCAGGACTGTCCATGGGGAAGTGCGGTGGATTATCACATAGGCAGGTCTCAGAGTCCTCAATGCACTGATGATTTATGCACAGGTAACCTGAGCATAAACTCTTAGTCAGTTTTTTCTTTTTGGTGTAATTGTGTTGAAAATTCTTTTTCTTCTTAAGTTTTTATTTTAATTTCAGTTAGATAATATACTATGTATATATTAGTTTCACGTGTACAATATAGTGACTCAACACTTGCATACATTACCCGGTGCTCATCACAAGTGCACTTCTTAATCCCCATCACCTATTTCACCCATACCCCCACTCACCAACCCTCTGGTAACCATCAGTTTGTTCACTATAGTGAAGAGATTATTTCTTGGTTTGCCTCTCTCTTTTTTTCCCCTTGTGCTGGAAATTCTTATTTCTAGGATTATTGTCCTGAAGGCTTTTAGTTCATTTGAAGAAAATGAGTACCTAAGTGTCACACTGAATGAACAAAACTTTGGGAGTAGGTGGGAAGGTGGGACAAGAAGAAGAACTCTGTGTTTGGCTTTGGTTCTCCCTTAGAGCAGCTCTGTGGGGCTGGTTCTTTTTATGCCCCATCATGACATCCTGGTGGGTCCAGTGTATTTTCTGAATATTCTCATATAATAAAAAGCTATCTCGTCACATTTCCTTTCCAGACAGTCTCAGTTTGGTAATTAATACGTCCAGCCTCAACTAGACTGGCTTAAAGTGAAAGCTTCTCCCCTGGCTCAGTTCTCAGATTCAAATTCCACCAAAAATAAAAACTATTGATATTTTTATTGGAATGCATTGAAACTATAGATTAGTTGACTTCTTAGAGATGATAAACATATTTTCTTGGATTTAGTCCTATTTGTATTTGTTATTACAAATGCTTTGTTTTCAAAATTAAGTTTTGTGTTTGTTGATATTATACCAAAGTGCTGTATATTGATTTTATCCCCAACAATTTTGTTTGGTGGTCTTATTCTAGTAGTTTTTCAATGAATTTTTTTTTATCAACCCACAGTTCTCTATCTTTAAGAGTCTCTTATGGTGTGTTTCCTCCTCTCTCTCTTTCTGCCTTCCCATATGCTCATCTGTTTTGTTTCTTTTTTTCTTCATTTTTTTAAAAAAAATTTAATTTTAGTTAACATACAGTGCAATATTGGGTTCAGGAGTAGAATTCAGTGATTCATCGCTTAACATCCAGTGCTCATCACAATAGGTGCCCTTCTTAGTACTCGTCACCCATCTAACCTACCTCCCACCCACCTCCATCCATCAACCTAGTTTGTTCTCTGTCATTATGAGTCTCTTGTGGTTTGTTTCCCTCTCTTCTCTCCCCCTCTCCTTCCCGTGTGTTCATCTGCTTGTTTTCTTAAATTCCACATATGAGTGAAGTCATATGGTATTTGTCTTTCTCTGCCTGACTTATTTCGCTTAGCATAATACATTCTTGCTCCATCCATGTCATTGCAAATGGCAAGATTTCATTCTTTTTGATGGCTGAGTAATATTCCATTGTGTGTGTGTGTGTGTGTGTGTGTGTGTGTGTGTGTGTATATATATTCCAGTGTGTGTGTGTGTATCATCTTTATCCATTCATCAATTGATGCACATTTTGGCTCTCTCCATAGTTTGGCTACTGTTGTTAATAATGCTGCTATAAACATTTGGGTGCATGTGCCCCTTCAAATCTGCATTTTTGTATCTTTTGGGTAAATACCTAGTAGTGAAATTGCTATATCATAGAGTACTTCTATTTTTAGTTTCTTCTCCATACTGTTCTCCAGAGTGGCTGCACCAGTTTGCATTCCCACCAGCAGTGCAAGAACATTTCCCTTTCTCCACCTCCACGCCAACACCTGTTTTTTCTTGTGTTGTTAATTTTAGCCATTTTGACAGGTTTAAGGTGACATCTCAATACGGTTTTGATTTGTATTTCTCTGATGATGTGTGATGTTGAGCATCTTTTCATGTGTCTGTTAGCCCTCTGGATGTCTTCTTCAATTAATTTTTAATATAGACAATTATATCAGCTGTGAAAAATCGGTTTTTCCCTTGCTTTCCATTTCTTGTGCCTTTTTTCCTTCATTTTTCTATATTGCCCACCAGAGAGAATTAGCAAATGTAAGTAGTGATAACTGCCATCTTTTTCTTATTTTTGATTTCAGAAAGGTTGCTTGCAGTAGCACACCAATAGGTAAGATGTTTGTAGTAAATTTTTGGTTAGATATCCTTTATTAGGTTTAGAAATGTCAGCAAGGAGTTTTAATCCTGCATGTGTGTAACCTTATCAAATACCTTGTAGCCTTATCAAATATCTATATCGAGTAAGGTGTTGCGGGTTGACTCTTACTGAAGGGCGTTAAGATGCAACCTATTGTATCTTCTAGGTGCAAAGTCATTGCCAAGTGGACTGGGAGTGATACTACATTTTGAAATATGATTTACATAAAGCTGATGCATTTTTTACACATACACCCTTTGTAGGAAAATAGTGTATTATGCGGTCAGGCTTGAAAAATAAAACTAAACTTTGTTTGTTTTTCTCTCTAGTATTACTTTACCGTTCTTTTTGGCCATGAAGGTCAGAAACCCCTGGAGTTGCGCTGTGAGGAGGAACAGGATGGTAAAGAGTGGATGGAGGCCATTCACCAAGCCAGGTATGGGCTCAGATCCTCTGTGTGACACTGGATTGACTGGGTGTCTTGCCTTGGGGTTTTCACTGTTGGCTGTAGTTTTGGAAGAACTTGAAATTCCAAGATGGGTTTCCCCTTGGTACCTCCTCCTTAGTGACATGCGAAATGCTTCTTTGTGCTTTCTACGGCTATATTCTGGCTAAAGATGGAAGGTAATAGATGTAACAATAATAATATCAGGTTACTTTTGTGGCTTGTTCCTGTGTGCCAGGCACTCTTCTGAGTGCTTCTCAAGTAAGGCAATTTATTAAACGTATTGAATTGCTTATCCGCTCAACAATCTGAGAGTGGGTATTATAATTACCCCTCTTTTACAGAGAAGGGAAGTAAGGCCCAGCCGGTTAGTTTGCTTGCCTCAGGTCACACAGTTGGTAAGTGGCAGAGCCCGGATATGGACTCCACCAAGCCCACATTTATACACTCTGCCCTGGGCAGCCTGGGTATCAAGAAGGGTGATGCTGACTCTATCTAGGGAGATAGAAGAGTATGATTTTGTTTCCTCCTAAGAAATATCAGGAAGAAAGAATGCACTCAGCCTCAAACAAGAACAAGAAATCTGAAAGAGACTCAGGCAGATCCTTCTCTTTTATTTTTCATCTTCATTTCTGAAGTCCAGTCCGCTTTTGCTTTAGCTGGCTCCCATGCTGTCTGCTTTCCTGCCTGTCTCATCCCTCGTCCAGTCTTTCATCACCCCCCAACTGCCTACTCATATTCCTGGTGTTTTAGGCGCAAAATTCCAGCTGGGGCACATCTTCTTTTCCTTCCTCTGACATGCCCCCTGCTTCTCGGAAGTGCCCATTCCTGCCTCTAACCACCCCTGACCCTGAAACTCCTCGGACAAGTTGCCCTCATAGGCCCCTTCTCCACATGGCTGCGGTGCTTGCAGTAGTACACGTAGAATATCTAACAATTTAGCACAATAGAGGTGGGTTTTTGTTTTTGTTTGTTTGTTTTTTATTATTTTTTTTAATATTAAAAAAGATTTTTTTTAACGTTTATTTATTTTTGAGACAGAGAGAGACAGAGCATGAACAGGGGAGGGGCAGAGAGAGAGGGAGAAACAGAATCTGAAACAGGCTCCAGGCTCTGAGCTGTCAGCACAGAGCCTGACGCGGGGCTTGAACTCACGGACCGTGAGATCATGACCTGAGCCGAAGTCGGACGCTTAACCGACCGAGCCACCCAGGCGCCCCTGTTTTTGTTTTTTTACATATTTTGCACGTGTGCTTTCTGTTTCTTGAGCTGGATTGTGTGCACCTGGAGAGTAAGGAGGAGGATGCTTCATTTCTGAATGAAGCATGTTGCTCATTATGTGGTAGGTGACCAAGAAATATTTTCAGATTGATTGTAAAGAAGATGAGGTATTTGTTCTGGGTTTAGATGCTTCTTTAACCCTTGAGATTTTTTCTCTGAAAGTTCTCTCCGTCTCATCCCCTCCCACTCCTCTTCTTTCTTAAGCTTCTTTATATTAACCACCTACCTCCTCTGTGGCAGGCGGCATGCTAAGTGCTTTACATACTTTGTTTATTCCTCACAACTACCCAGCAGGGTATTATTAGCCCTACTTTGTAGATGAGAAAACAAAGATGCATGATTATTAAGCAGATTGGCCAACATGTAAAACGAAGTTGTTACGCTGCAGAGCTGAGCTTCCCACACATCAGTCTGACTCCAGAACCTTTTACCAGTGTTTTCTATTGTAACTGTCTTTATTATCGTCTCCTTCTCTCTTTACTCTTCCCCTCTTATGTTTCTTTTTCTCTTTCTCTGTTCACAGATGAAGGTAGATTAGTATGAAGTTAGGGTTGAGAGTAGAAGATGTTATTTGCAAAATATTTCAGTCCCTTTTCTTCCCTCCTCTTCAGAATACTTCTCTGAGATGCCCAGGGTTGGCGACCAAATGCTGCTCACCAAGTGGGCCCTGGGGATAGCTTGCCCACATCGTGATCCTGGCACACTGTTCGGCTGTCTTTTCTCTCATTGTTTCTGTCTGAGGGTTTTGCTCCAGACTGTGCTCTACAGTACAGTGACTTGCTGTAGAAAGAAGGCTGGGTCTTCAAAGGTGAAAGAAGTATCAGGTTGGCAAGGTAGAGCTTGGGTTATTTCTGGACACAATCTCTGTGACTGCTTCTGTTCTCTCCTACCTGGGAATTAAAATGATATAAATAAGTTAAAACGTGTGTATTTGCCCCCCTTTTTTTTTCCACTCCAGAAAAGCCAGATACTCGTAGTAGCCTAGAATGCCTCTGTGGTTGCTGAGCAAATACCATGTTGGACCAAATACAGAGTATGGATTCCTTCAAAAATGGTTAGATTTTAAATCTAATTTTTAAAATTATTTTAAATCATTTTTTTAAATGTTTTATTTAATTTTGAGAGAGACAGAGACAGAGTGTGAACAGGGTAGGGGCAGAGAGAGGGAGACACAGAATCCGAAACAGGCTCCAGGCTCTGAGCTATCAGCCCAGAGCCCGATGCGGGGCTCGAACTCACAAGCCATGAGGTCGTGACCTGAGCCAAAGTCGGACGCTCAACCGACTGAGCCACCCAGGCGCCCCATTTTAAATCATTTTTAAATCACTATTTTTCTATGCTATGGGAACTTTGTCATATACGTGGAAGTGGGTCAGTATTTGGTGTTGATTGACATATGATCGAAACCAGGGCTCGTGTGATCTTGTCAGAAACGTAGACTTTAGAAATCAGTTTGGTGATTTAGGAGACCGAATGATAAGAATTCTCTTGTGGATTTGAAGATTTAGTTAATAATTGATTTTTTTTAAATGTCCTGCCTTTTTGGTCCATTAGATTTGCTTTTCCTTTGATTTGAGGCCCAGGACTGGGGTCTTTGATGATTTCTTTTTAATCAGACTGCTTTATACTTGAGTTCTTACATTTGACTTTTTGCATTGAGATGCTTCTTACATTTTCTGCTTTATAAATCGGGAGGATAACAACGTTTTCATTTAAGTTTCATTAAGTTGAGTTTTTGGTGTGAACTTGGATTTGTGAAATTCATTCTGACTGTTCATACATGTGCAGAGCCAGAAAGTAAATGAAGCTGATTCAGAGAAGGAATTTGTCAGCCAGTTTTGCTTGGCATTGTGCTAATTAAACAACTGATTGGATGACTAAATATTTCACCTTTAGAGCGTTAATTTGGTGCCACTGCCTTTTTAATAGAAAATGCTCAATAATTACGTTTTTTTTAAATCCCTCTTTTTAAAAGTCTGAGCTTTTGACTAACTGATGGCTATTTTAGCCTGAGACTAATTTTTTTTGAGCTCCCTGCAGACACTACATAGAAACAGGGACTGCTCAGAGCCCTTTTCCTGGTCTCTGCTGTTTTACTGGGATGTCTTTTCAGAACTGGCTTGGGCATGCTGTCCTTGTGTGCCACAGATATCACATTCTTGCTGCTGGCTTATTGTACCTCCGAGATGAATCTACTTGCTCCAGTTTGCCTTCAGAGGATCTTTGGGTCCTTTTCTGGGATGTTGAATTGCATGTTTTCTCCCTTAGATCTGGCCCAAGGAAAAATCTTTTTGGAAATTACATTCTCATTCTGAAGCTCCGATGTGGTCCAGAAAACTTGTCTTACGGTTTTTTTTTTTTTTTTTGAAGTTGGCCAATATTACTTTCTAGAACACTGGCACATTTAAAATATCATTCCATCACATATTATTGGCACCAGTTCATGGGAAGCTGCTAGCAAGACTCAGTCATGTTTTTGTCTGGATGAGCTGAGGCCAGAGCATTTTAATAGCAGTGAAGTCTATGTTTATTCCATAAGTGGTTTGCTAGTTGGGTATGGAATTTTGGACATTCCTAATAATCTGATTTTTGTTGTTGTTGTCTTCTTGGCCGTATCTGTCTATCGTGGTTGGTTTAGTCATTGACATTAGGATGGTCAAAAACATTGACCCAGGTAATTGCGGGTCCTTAGGGCTCACTGACTGAAAAGACAACATCCACAGCACTGTGTCTCCACTTTTTATCCTCTGGAACATGGACCAAGCGAAGTCTCGGCAGGTAGAAGGTAGCTATGGCCTGGAAGAGGATCTAGGTGTGCAGAGATACCAAAGCTCTCCCCATGCTGGTCTAAGCATAAGACCTGAAGGACCTGGTCTATGACAGTTAAGAAGAGAGAGCTAGAAAGTATTCCAGAGATGGGGTGGGGGATGACTTCAGAGGACTTTGTGACCACCTGGATGTGGGCAGTATTAGACCAGGATGATATCTAACACATCTCTCAGGGCCCTAGCATGGATAGTGTCACTTACTGGGAGAAGAAATGATGGATGAAAGCAGGTTTGTGGGGCCAAGATGGTGAGCACTGGTCAGGAGGGGCCTCTGAGGGGAATTGGAGGGTTTGATTGCCTGGAAGGGGCAGTGAGGAGCCGTGTGATTCTGAGGGGTCTCCTTGCCCTTGCTAGGGAAGATATGAGAAAATGAGTATCCGAAGCTACTGGAGAAGTAAGGTATGTCCTGAGGGGAAAGCTGGCTTTGGGTTTCTACCAAAGCTGGGGTTAGAGGAAGACTTTTGAAAAGTTGGAGAGGTGGAGAATATTGCGCCTGGTACAGTGAGCCACAGAATGTGCACAGCTTTTCCTTTTTTCCTCCCTGCAAACGTATGGCTTATGCTTTCAGTGGTTGAGACTGTCTCACCGTACCTTTCCCCTGCTTTCTAATTTTTTAACTGAAACTCTGCTCAAACTCCCATCTTGACAGTCTTCCCTCCTCTTGGTGTGTGCATATGGCAGGTGGATCTTAGGCTTTTTTCAGTGGGGAGGGCATTTGTAAGGGAAGAGGAATTCAGTGTGTGCTTCCATTCTATAAAGCTCATGTCAGATTTAGTTTGGCAAGGGTTTGACAGCACCCGTTCCCTCATCCTGTCAGTCCTGAACTTGACGGGCGTAGAGACTTAATCCTCCAGTTAAGTCTTTCAGTTAAGTCTTATCCTTTTGTCCACTAAAGAAAGCTCTAATCCAGCCTCTTGGGTCTGTTTTTATCTGTAGTTCTTTTGATGACATGTGCCTCAGGCAGTCTGTTGTTTGTTCTCTCTCTTTCCCCCTCTATCAATCTGTTCCCCCCTCCCCCACAACATACACCACACACACACACACACACACACACACACACACACAACACACAACACACAGCATACACAACCACACACACAAGCCATCATGGTAACTGCTCCAGACACCTAGTGCCTGTAACCTCATCCTTTTAATTGGATGGAGGCATAATTTAGAGTGAAGTGTATATTATAAAATCTATCCCAACACTAAAGGCCACTGTGTGTATCATATCATCCCCATAAAATCAGCTCTTTATATATGTACAGGGAGAAATCCTTCACAAATCAGAACAAAGCTAAAAACGCTTTGTGTATCACGGTGAACTGACAGGACTAGAAAATCAGAAATGGACAGTGATGTCATAGCCTAAAGCTATATTTTGTATTCTTCTTGTAATAATAAGACTATCACTACTATTGCTACTTTAAAGCTGAAGATATGGATTTTGTTCATTTGATGTATATTTTTTTTAATAAGAAGTTTTGTCAGGCCTTTGCTTCCAGATTGGACATGATGAAAGAGACGTCAGCACTTTCTTCCTTAGAACCTGCAAAGAAAGAGAAAAGGGATAATGTGTCTGCCAACTATGAAAGATTTCACTTGATGAGATGGTAGAAATTGTTTTCTGCAGGGAAAAGTTGGGCTTGAATTTCTTTATTTTCAGCCTTTGGTTAATACTTTCACCTGCTGGTTCTCTTTCCTATTCTTCACAGTGTTTTTTCTTCAGTTTGTTTGCATGGCACCAGGAGCTTGCAGTAGAACAGGCGCTCTGTCTGTTTGCACATGAACCCCAGCCCGCCTGCAGGGGGCGCCCCCCCAACAGGCTCTTGGCTGCCCCAAGAACTAGTGCTGCGTCAAGGCAAATTTCTGCCTTGAGCCTCTTCCCTCTGATTCCCTTGCTCCATCCATTATTCCCTTTCTTATACATTCCATCTGTTTACCAAGCTGGCTCTGGCTTTTTTCCTGTATTCTTAGATTCTCTTTGAATCTCTCCCACCTTGAAACAAGAAATTAAAATCCCTCCCTTGGCCCCGCATCCTCCTCCAGCTGCCCTCTCTTGCTGCATAGACAGGCTTCCTGAAGAAATACTTGGGTTGTTCTCCTTCCTCACGCAGCTCCTGCTCCTTTTCCAGCCCTTTGTGATGGGTTTCTGTCCCCACCACACAGAAACTGTTGTTACCCGAGTCAACAGCGTCTTTCCAAAGCTTTTCTTTCCTTATAAAACTTCAACTTTCCAGTAATATTTATTTTTTAATTACACAAATAGTACATAAATGCAACCTCTCTAATAAAAAAAAAGAAAGAAGGAAAGGAAAGGAAAGGAAAGGAAGAAAGAAAGAAAGAAAGAAAGAGAAAGAAAGAAAGAAAGAGAAAGAAAGAAAGAAAGAAAGAAAGAAAGAATCCAAACAATGAAAAGTAGAGAGAGTAAAAAGTTATTGCATTTATATGCTCCTCCTTCCCCTCCCCACATTCCCCAAGCTCACTTATTCCTCAAAGGTATTTACTGGTAACAGTCTCCTGCTTAGTGTTTTCATACATTTGCATATCTGTTAGATAAATAGATAAGATAGGTAATATTACATACTCTTTTACTGACTATTCATATTATTCTCAACCTTCCTTTCACACTAATTTGGAGGTTGTTTTTTATTTTATTTTATTATTTTTTTAATGTTTATTTATTTTTGAGAGTGTGAGCAGGAGAGGGGCAGAGAGGGGGAGACAGAGGATCTGAGGTAGGCTCCGTACTGACAGCACAGAGCCCGATGCAAGTGCTGGAACTCATGAATGGCAAGATCATGAACTGAGCTGAAGTTGGGTGCTTAACAAATTGAACCACCCAGATGCCTCCTGAAGAGGTTGTTTGTTTGTTTGTTTGTTTGTTTTAAACATCATTATGTAGAGACCTAAATCTTCTCTTGAAATTCTCTTTCCTTTTGCTTCTAGGACATCACTCCTGATTCTTCTACTCCTTTGATCATTTCTTCTCCTCTTTCACTGTCCCCTGTGTTCTGTCCCTTTCTTTAATGTCACTGCTCTGTGCCCTTGTTCCTTTCTCTCCTCACCAGTCATCCACTGCCAAGGCTTCCCCCAGGTGGATGGAGTCACCCTTTCCCCATGCTTTCGTTAAAGCTGGGTACCGTGCTAAGTGCTCCCTGTTCTCTTCTCACTGAACAGTCACAACGGCCCATGAAATCGGTGGTTCAGTTGAGTCTGAGGTCTTAGAGGATAAAATAACATCCCAAAGATCACCAGTCTACTAAGTGGCAGAGCTGATCCTCAAATCCAGGTCAGGCTAACTCTGAAACCTATGTACTTAATTAGGAAGATGTATTGCCTCTAGTATGTGTAGAACCATCTTTCTATACTGACCTAACTGTATACCCCTCCCCCTGGGTGCTAAACTCAAATTTTTTTCCGCCTCCCCTTCTTCCTACCAGAGTATAGTCCCCTGTACACATATACTCAGTCACTCAAGCCAGCAGGATGCCATCCTGTACCCTCTGCCCTCACTGCTCACGTCCATTCAGCCAGATGTGGATTTGAACCCTGGAACATCTGGTCTCTATTCCTGTGCCGACAGTGGTTGCCTGGCTTACTGCTCAGCCACCTCACCTGTCTCTCTTCTAAGTTTGCCTCCTAATCCATCCTCCACAGGGGACCAGAGTGCCTTTCTGAAAAGAACATACGTGCCTGGTAGAACTCCAGGTTTCGTATTAGTAATTTTGGTTATTATATTCAATTGACTTATTAGTGTAGAAAGTTTTAAACAGAGAGACTCAGCTCTCATTCATCTGCATTACCCTCCCTGGGCCACTTCCTTCCCCTGTAGAAAGGACTGATCATTCCCTTCTTTGGGCCCCTACTGCAACCCTTTATTTCTTTTAAAGTACCTTTGAAATTACTGTATTGATTTGTTTATGTCTGTTGCTCTCTGTCAGTCTGAATTCCTTCAACACAAATCTGTTGCTCACCTCTTATCTCCTGCTTCTGGCACAGTGGCAAATTGCTTTTCAGAAATGTGGGTACCAATTTAATCTCCCTCTGCTAAGACATGAAAAAGCTGGAATCATTTTTTTGAAAAATTTGTATTATATTGATGGGTAAAAAATAGTATCTTGATGTAATGATAATTTCCTTGATTGTTGGTGAAATTGACTATTTTTTGCCATTGTTAATATTTGTTTATGTTTCCTATATGAATTGGCATCTCATGTCCAATGCTTGTTTTTTGTCTTGGTGTTTTTCTTATCAGTTTGTTTATGAGCTTTTTGTATGAAAAAAAATATCTGTTTGTATTTGTTCTAAATTCCCTTGCACCATTTTTTTTTGCCCTGTACTTATTTTTTGCAGAGTTTTGAATTATGACACAGTGCAAATATTGCTTTTGGTGGGGAGGTTGTTCCATTGCTTTAAAAAAATACTTAAAAAACTGAAATATAATTCATATGCCATAAAACCTACCATTTTAAAGCATACAACTTAATGGATTTTAGTATATTCACAAGGCTGTGTAACCATCCCCACTCTCTGATTCTGGAACATTTTCAACACCCCTCAAAACCCCAATATCTGTTAGCATTCACTCCCTATTTCCTGCTTTCCCTAGCCCTAGCCAACTACTGATCTACCTTCTGTATCTGGATTTGCCCATTGTGGACATTTTGTATAAATGGAATCATACAAGCCTTTTGTGTTTGGCTTCTTTTACTTATAATGTCATCAGAGTTCATCCGTGTTGTAATAGCATAATGAATCCTCTGTTCTTTCTGTGGTGGAATACTATTCCATTGTATGAGTGTACCACATTTTGTTTACCCATTCATTGGTTGATGAACATTTGGATTGTTTTTACTTTTTGCTATTATAAACAATGCTGCTGTGAATATTTGTGTACACATTTTTGTGGACATGTTTTGAATTCTCTTGGGTGTACATAGGAGTTGAGTTATTAAGTCATATGTTAACTCTATGTTTAACTTTCTGAGGAACCAACAAACTGTTTTCCATAGTGGCTGCACCATTTTATATTTCCACTAGCTAGCAATTTATGAGAGTTTTAATTTCTCCACATCCTCACCAACACTTGTTTCCATTGCTATTTTATTTGGAGTCCTTGTAGTGGATATTGAATATGAGAATTTGTAAACTGCTTTAATCCATTTGGGCTTAATGAATATAGTTAGATATATGCTCTTGCTAAAGAATTTTTTGTGATCATAAAGAGAATTCTACCAATACTATTCTGCACATTTATTTGTAAAGAAATAAAAGCATCAGTGTTAAGAAAGAGTTATCAATACAATTTTCTTCAGTTTTATAATACAGCACTATAAAATATATTTTTTTTAGAAATAAATGTTCCTTAAAATTTCTCTGCCCCAAAATGATGATTTTACCACTATTGACTTTCTGTTATATTTCCTTACAGCAATATTTTGCTTGTTTTTTATATTAGATTGTGTTTTGGAAAGGATTATTGACAACTTTCCATATGCCCCATAGTTAGTCAAATGTTTAAATAATGAACTACTAACTGTGAACTGGAAAGAAGGAGCAATATTTAGAACAGGGAGTTTTAGTCTTTTTTATTTATTTATTTATTTTTATTTTTTATTTATTTATTTTTAATATATGAAATTTATTGTCAAATTGGTTTCCATACAACACCCAGTGCTCATCCCAAAAGGTGCCCTCCTCAATACCCATCACCCACCCTCCCCTCCCTCCCACCCCCCATCAACCCTCAGTTTGTTCTCAGTTTTTAACAGTCTCTTATGCTTTGGCTCTCTCCCACTCTAACCTCTTTTTTTTTTTTTTCCTTCCCCTCTCCCATGGGCTTCTGTTACGTTTCTTAGGATCCACATAAGAGTGAAACCATATGGTATCTGTCTTTCTCTGTATGGCTTATTTCACTTAGCATCACACTCTCCAGTTCCATCCACGTTGCTACAAAAGGCCATATTTCATTTTTTCTCATTGCCACGTAGTA